>NW_013667421.1:195199-202451 GCF_000517525.1 Limulus polyphemus
GCATTTATTTATGAGAAAGAAACGGACGATATCGTGCTCAGTTTTGCAGTATGCTTCTGTTTATTGAATAACATTTACTAAAAAATGAATTTATACTGGAAATACTATTTGCAAATCGAAGATGAATATAATTTTCATGGAATTTACAAAATCTACGATTTATTGTTACAAATTAGAGCATTGAATTACCTTTGTTCGTTCTCGTTAAATCACGCTAAAATGATAACCTATAAAGTTCCAACTGTTTGCTTTCAGAAGTGTGTGAATTATATAGCTTCAAAATTTGTGCATTACTGTACATAAATTAATTGTTTTTTCATGCTCGTAGTGTTGTGTTTTGAAAACATCCACATAAATATTCAATTATCAATATCGAATTAGATTTTATGTTTACTTTCACGGTTCATAAATTATATGGAAGTATGCATAGGCTTGTATGAGAGTTAATTTTATTTGGTTCTCTAAATATGCAACCATCACAAATCGGAGTAGCCTTTTGATCTTAATGTATATATTTGTTAACCAAACTGATGAGTACATGCTACAAAATAATATCATTAGAGAATTCAAAAGTTTTTCATCTTTCATAAATATTTCACCGTATAGTTTTATCACATACTTTCAGCATATAAACATTTGTTTGTTTCATTAAAATGAAAATCAACGATCCTTATCAAGTTTTTAATGGTTCTACTTCATCCATATTTAATCTTGTAATTTCATTTCTATATCATACGTTTCATCCTACGAAACATAATTAGTAGTCTGTAAAACAACATTGTATTGTGTTCAAACTGACAAAACATGGAAAAGAAAATTTCTTATTACGACTACCAGATGTTCTTCTTAAAATTTTATTTTCAATTTCGCTCACTGGCAGTTCTGAGAAAAGCTTCAAACCTTACAACTCTTCGGGGCCTTATACCTACCTTTGGCACATCATACAGATTGTACATTATGTAACTTTGCGAGTTAACACAAAAGAGACCGTTAATTTCTCCCATTAAAGACTCCAACAACAACAAAATGAGCTTCGAACAGAAAATGCATAAATACAGAGGGACATTTTATTTAAAAAAAAAAGGAATATGAGTGCAGAATCAATAATCTGATAACGTTTACACAAATACTGTCTGAAATTGTGAAAGCAGGATTAATAAATTGATAAAGTTTCGAAAAAAATCTTTGCGAAAATATGTGTGAAAGACGATAATAAACCACAACAGTTCAAAGAAAATAGAATCTGATTTTGAAACGGAATATAACGCAATAAATTCGCTGCCTGGGACTGGTTTATTGAACATTTCATTATATATTTATATATATAGTTCAAAATGTTAAAGCGAGTATATGGAAGAATTTCAAGCTAAATAATTACAGTTGCGTTTATACTTATAATTTATCCTTTGCTATATTTTGTCAAAATAATATCAAGAAAATGTTATCTTAATTATAGTTATTTTCAACATAAAAGTATAGCAAAAATCATTTATAAGGAACAGTTTTTGTTGGGTTTTTTTGCGGCACTGTTATACATCCGTTTTGTTTATATATTTGTAATATTATTCATCAACTATTATGTGTGTGAGAGACTATATATCAATCAATACACTCTTCCAGTGAATTCCTAATTCTTAGAGACGGTAATCGGCTATGATGATTCGTAAAAACTTTTCAAATTATACTTTCTATTCATTTATTCACAAACATTAATCACATTTATGTGAAGAACTCTATTCTTTAATTACTTGGTGACAAAATGAATTTATCACGGTACATTTAAAATATATGGAATATGTGGGCTTAGAGAAGTCTTTATAAACTGGTATATTGAATCATACCTTGAAATTTTATCGACATTTATTTGCATATTCTGACTGTTATCTGAGGTTTTATGTTAAGTTAGTCGTATGATTCCAAAGCCCTGAACTTGTTAACAATGTGTTATAGCTGAATAATTTTTTGATTTAAAATTTCACTTCTTTTGCTTTTTTCAGACGATCCCTTAAAACTAATATCTGGATAATTTTAAATGCGTTAAAAGAACGTTACAAGTAGCCTAATTTCAAATTTGTCTGATTCATAAGGATAAAAAGAAGTCCTTTTGAATGATACTATAAATTATAATATTCCCCACATCGATAAAAGATAACTTTTACTGGTTATAGTTTGGCACAAGAATAATAAAAATATTTGCATTTTCGGCGATCCAAATACTGAGCTAAATTATTTAAACAAAAAAAGAATAAAACAGCCATAATTCAAATAAAGGAAAACAATAAGTTTCGAGGAATTTTGTCGTCATACCTCTTCTGCACTAAAAGTTTAAATTAAATCGAACATTTTTGCATCTACTGTCTTTTTATGCTCATTCAACAAACGGTAATGCTATATCAAGGGTTAGTTAAGAGGTAGTGACTACTTCACAAAAACGGTTTATTATAAGCGCAATAACCCTCTAGGAAACAAAGTTTCATATTTTAGATTATGCAAAGACTACAATGTTTTGGAGCACAATATAAACAATATACCGTTTTTTTTTTCAAAAGCGCTTCAGAAACTTTATACATTTTTATTTCAAAATAGAAGAAACTTATAATTTTTAATAGAATATCATTTCTTATTATTAAAAAAAGTATATGTTTGTAATACGAAACATAAATTTCAGTGCATCTAGCTTGAGGGATAAAACAAAGTGAACAACGTACGGGCTGTTGAAAAGTTAGTTATAGGTAAACAATGTAAATATGCTTGGTTTTCTGTAAATAAATCAAGCTGTCCTGGCATATGTATAGAGCAACGGCGCCTTCTTGGTAAAGAATATTCTAAAACCTTTTTTGTGTGCGTGTTGACTTAGAAGTCCCAGCATGCATCATGCCATACAATTACCATATATAATACTGTAGTTTATAATCTTTTTTAAAGAGGTTTCAAAGTGATGATATCTTCTTTAAATAATAATGAAAAAGATTTAAAAAACTATAATAATACACCAGTATGATAATGTATAAAACATTAAATAATCAACAAAGCATAAAAATATCACTAGTTTCGATAGGCAAGCTAGTCAATCCCATTATTATGCTGATGTATTATTATTGTTTTTATGAGTTTGCATAAAGTATTTCTCCTCTTTTTAATAAATCACTTATCTTTTATACAGTCTTCTACACAGAAAGTCGTTGCCTAAAGCACGACACTAATATCAACACGTCACATACAACATTAACGAATTTTAAAATAACGCAAAAAAGCGTTCGACATACTTATGCGCGCGTATGCACGTACACAAGTACACACATTCACGAATATACACATATACTTACGTTCGGACAACATTTGATGCACGTATAGTATAAACGTACTAAACCAACCAAGTCTTCGGCTTATAGTTTACACTGAGTAGAACATTTTAGGCCAAAATATACACAAATTGAGCATAAATGTTGCAATATAGTGGAAAAAAAAAGTTTTTACAGTCAACAATCTAGAATATGAATTTCTTAATTCTTTTTTAAGTTCTTCTAGAACATTTTTCTCTACAAATGCTGTAATTTATGTAATATCATATTTCTTATGTTCCTCAACGTGTGTTGTATTTATATCGATCATATCATATTTAGCTTTACTATTTCATTCTTACTAACTGTGGATATGGCAAAGAATAATTAGCAAGAGATAATTAGTATCAATCATAAATACATGGTGCATGCTGGATTTTAGAATTAATGTATCTGTCGTTAATTCAATGTAAAAACGCGGTACTTTTTTAACATTCAGACAAAAATGTTAAAATAGAAAGGAAAAAAAAGCTAGATGAAATATGATCGATATATAATTTAAAAAATAAACGTAATATATATATTATTTAAATTATAGCATTTCTAAAGAAAATTGTTAAAAATGAAACACTAAAATAATGGCATAATCAAACCTGTTTTAAAATTAGATTAAACTGTCGTTCCACTACTTCATATATAAATAATCAAAGTTCTATTTCGTATTTTTCGCAGTGTGCTAAATATGTATTTATTACACAAAAAGTAGAAGAAGAAAATTAAACATATAATGAACTGTTTGTAGGAATACTATTTTAAGACGAAACAAAATTTGCACCATTTATTTATTCTGTTTTCAATAAAAACATTTCATGTCATAAAATGGCTCTTTCAACGAAAATTCTAGAACAAACAAACAAAGCGTTCATATGAAATAAAACAACGAAGTGATTATCATAGGAAAAAGAAAAAACAGTGACTCAATAGCTCGAGTGCCATCACTAGCGAAGAATGGTCGCTTCTTTATCAGAAAACATATAGAATTTGAACAGTATCTTACAACGTAACACTGTGCTGGAGCTTGTGTATGTTTTATACTACTATTGATTGATTAAGGATTATTTAATTGAACCTGAGTCCTTAATCTTTCTGACTTTATCGGATCGTTAACTGAAACAGTGGATAGGATATAGCCAACTAATTACCTATCAGTGAAAAAAAAACTGCTTGTTACCTCTTGCAGAAGTAGACAAACATCTCAACCAATGATATATATATATATACTTTTAGATTTTTACCGAAGACAAAAAACAGGTTTAATCGTTTGCCAAAATTCAGCGTGAGGCTATATCTTTAAGATGTAATCACTATTAACTTGCAATATTTCTTACTAACTGAGTACTTCATCAATAGTATATAGTAAGACGCGAGATAATTAGTATCAATCATTCTTACATAATGCGTGTTCGATTTTGGAACTAATGTATCTGCCGTTAATTTGTGCTACTGGTTGAACACAGCTGAAGAGATACATATTTTTTTTTCTGTTATAATCCCTAATCTAATATTCATGGACGTATTTTATAAATACAGAACATTTATAAATATATATATAAACATTTATAAATTATAAATATACAGAATATTTTATAAATATCAGTAGCAGCGAGGGTACCCAACAGATTAAACAATGTATTCTAATTATTATCAGTACGAAGGTATGTTAAGTTAGCTATACTCATTGATGGGTTGATCATCATACAATATATACATACATATGTATATATTTATCTCTATTTGTCTTTATACAATTAAAAAATATACTTGTTTGTTTCCTTTTTATTTGCTATATTTTTGTGCGCCAGCAATATCAAGCGTGGGGCTTGCGTATACCCGATTCGATTTTCTTACTCATCAGGATCTTTACCAACCTACCCTCAAATTTAACCATGTCCGTTTTATAAACACACACACACACACATATATATATACAAAAAAGGAATCACTGGGACCCCAAACGGAAGAGTTCTGTTAAATGATCAGAGCGATAAGGTTCGTCGTTTTTTAGCCGCAACATAACCTAACGGCTCATAGAATCGCTCTGAATTTTTCAAGTGCAAACTTTTAGCTCATAGTTCCGTCATCTCTTGACTGATTTGAGATTTAATTACGGTTTTGGGCTCATGATTCACTTACTTGACCACATCCAAGGTGTTATAGATTAATTTACTCTAATCGTGCCTAAAAGAATTTAAATTTGAGAGTAGGCTGGTAGAGATCCTGATGAGTATT
Source organism: Limulus polyphemus (assembly GCF_000517525.1). NCBI lineage: Eukaryota > Metazoa > Arthropoda > Merostomata > Xiphosura > Limulidae > Limulus > Limulus polyphemus. The sequence continues at coordinate 200,770 of NW_013667421.1, forward strand.
AAAATCGAATCGGTTATACACGCTTGGTGTTGCTGGCGCACAAAAATGTAGCTAATAAAATGGAAAAAAAAAAGTATCGTAGATTAATTTACTGTAATCATACCTAAAAGAATTTCAAATGCCGCGTCTATTGAGGATTCCCTCTTGTTTCTGTACGCTTATCTGGAAAAGTCACTTACTTATTTACTTAGATGAAAATTCGTTGAAATAGTGGAAATTTGATTCACTACATAAACACGTATATAGCGACTTGGACTGCTTTATAAGAACATTAAGCTTTAGTTTTACTGTGAAATAGTCATTGTTAATATTGAGACATTTTAAAGGTAGTTTTAAACGGGCGTGTTTTATGGCCGCCATTTTATTTCATCACAATCCCTGCTATTAAGTGATATTTCGCATTTGTAAAATTTGTAATTTTTACCAAGGTTCTAATTTTGAATATACTAAATCCGGTCGAGGTCATGAGTCAACTTAGCCCTGTAGCAAGAACCGGTCATATATATCTACTGTCTTGTGGGACAGTTTTATTGTCTTGCTTTACTTTGAGTGTATGGGGGTTGCTCTGCGAATGCCACAATGATATTTCCGGATACCTAGTATCCAATTTTCTGATTGATCAGCTGCAGAACAGTATGTGGAATGTCTGAGCGATTATGGTGTTTTTTTCAGACTGATTTTCTTCTGAACTAGAAGAATCAAGACTTCCTTATGAAGTCTCGTCTCTGTTGTCAACTATTTTTGTAATGCTTTTATTGTTAATCGTGGGTGTATTTTTGTTTTGTTAAACTACCAGGCCATTTAAAGATAATTTTCAAGCAACGTACAATTTAATTTTTTTATTGATTAATTTATCTAAATACAGTTTTATTTAATCAATTTTTGCTTCACTGTAATTTATTCTCTTTTTTTAATTAAATTTTCACAACAACGTAACAGTTCAAACAATTTTTAGTTAGTTTGAAATTTAGGACAAAAAGCTACACAACTGGCTATCTGTACTCTATCCACCACGGATATCAAAACCCAGTTTCTAGTGTTGTAAGTTCGCAGGCATAACGCTGTGTGTCACTGGGGGCAAACAGTTTTTAGTTAATTTGAAATTTAGGACAAAAAGCTACACAACTGGCTATCTGTACTCTATCCACCACGGATATCAAAACCCAGTTTCTAGTGTTGTAAATCTGCAGACATATCGCTGTGTGTCACTGGTGGCAAACAGTTTTTAGTTAGTTTGAAATTTAGGACAAAAAGCTACACAACTGGCTATCTGTACTCTATCCACCACGGATATCAAAACCCAGTTTCTAGTGTTGTAAGTCCGCAGACATACCGCTGTGTGTCACTGGGGGCAAACAGTTTTTAGTTAATTTGAAATTTAGGACAAAAAGCTACACAACTGGCTATCTGTACTCTATCCACCACGGATATCAAAACCCAATTTTTAGTGTTGTAAGTCCGCAGACATACCGCTGTGTGTCACTGGGGGCAAACAGTTTTTAGTTAATTTGAAATTTAGGACAAAAAGCTACACAACTGGCTATCTGTACTCTATCCACCACGGATATCAAAACCCAATTTTTAGTGTTGTAAGTCCGCAGACATACCGCTGTGTGTCACTGGGGGCAAACAGTTTTTAGTTAATTTGAAATTTAGGACAAAAAGCTACACAACTGGCTATC
>NW_013667421.1:202508-205269 GCF_000517525.1 Limulus polyphemus
GTTTCTAGTGTTGTAAGTCCACAGACATACCGCTGTGTGTCACTGGGGGCAAACAGTTTTTTAGTTAATTTGAAATTTAGGACAAAAAGCTACACAACTGGCTATCTGTACTCTATCCACCACGGATATCAAAACCCAATTTTTAGTGTTGTAAGTCCGCAGACATACCGCTGTGTGTCACTGGGGGCAAATAGTTTTTATAAAATAAAGTGTTTATTTTTCTCTCTTTCTTTTCATCTGCAACAAATCACTACACCTGTGCTTCCACATTTTAGATCCTCGGATGACTTGTTCTTGAGAAAATCAGATATGTCTATGATCCATTTAACCTTGGAATACGATATTAATTCACAGAAAAGGTTTTTAATTCACCAACGTTTCGTTTTTCCCATTTTTTCGGAAGCGAGCCTTCTACTTAAATGGTAAGCTCGCAAAGAATAAAACTTTTGTTTGCTTAATGAATGGACAATGCAATAGCTAATTGGCGTGCACAACAAAGTTTTATCTAATCCGGGTAGCTACACACGAGAATCAGAGAAAGTTGTGACGTAATCAATAGAAATAGTATGCAAACAAAATTTAACCATACTGATCGCAATCATCTCTCAGGACTACCGATAATAAGAAAAAAATAAATAAAATCATATGAAAAATTTTAACGAATATTATACAGAGAAACCTACACATTTTAAAAGATTATATTTTGTTGTTGTTTGTTGTTGTTTATTATTAAGCACAAAACTACACAAAGGGCTATCTGTGCTCTGCCCACCACGGATATCAAGACCCGGTTTCTAGCGGTATAAGATCGCAGACATACCGCTGTGCCACTGGGGGCGATTATATTTTAAAGACTAGTTGTCACACGGTAGCAACATCACATTGAGAATCATAAGTGTTAAGTTTGGATGGATGTGGTATAGAACATTTCAAACTCATGTCATGCTGCATTCATAAACCGATTTGAAAACTATTATTACTTTTATTTCTCTTCCAACTTCGGTGATACGAGATTGGTGATTTGAATAAAATATGTGTCAGTGTGCAGAATATTGAGAGGATCAGTAAGCACTCTCTAGAACAGATTATGTCTTTAGTAGCTTTAATTAGGGATAGGATTGATGTGCTGATTGTGAATGACTCAAAGAATACTGGAAACTTTCTGAAACAATTTTTTTCAAAAACTTGTACGATGTCCAAACTTTCCTGTGATTCTGGTAAAATCTTATTCTCCCGAGGACAAGTAAGTAAGATACGACCGTTTCATTTATAGAGATTTTTTTTTTTACAATCAACCTGTGCTTTCAATTATAAAATGAAATTAAACAGAATATCTTATGAATATTGTATACTCACAATGATGGGATAATACGTTTGATAACCTATAACTAAACTAAATCACAATGACCATTCATAGTCCATGTTAGCTCTTTTTTTGTTTGTTTGTTTGAAATCAATATCACTTCTTTCTTTTTACGATCTAAAAATCGTTAGCTGAAGGTAATACTTTCACTTTTAATGGACAGTCGGTCGTCTAAGTAGCGATCTGATACAGCACTGACTCATTAATTTTATTGATCTAAAGTGTTCAATAAAACTGCTGTGTAAAGCAAGAGATACTACCCTAACGTAAATATCATTACGAATAGTGTATGTTGTTCTTTTAGCGCAAAACTACACATGAGCTTATTTGCGCGCTGTTCACCGAGGAGACTCGAACCCCAGATGTTATGCAATATCTCTTATTTGCCCATACTAAATAAAAATGTAATAGTTTATAAAGATTGATAAAAATATTTGCGGTTAATGCAAAACCTTCGACCTTCGGTATACTTCAAAGAGGTTAGAAAACATTGCCTTTGTGTTTGTTTTAATGAAGTATTCAATTAGTTATAAGTGATTCTTATATATGCCTTAAGCACGGAACTGGCCAAATCAAAAAATAATGTATACCATTAATGTTTTGGAAATATATATGTATATATTTTTCTTGTGGGTTTATGAAACAAAAATATTAGAGTGTTCCCTTGCGTTCTAGTGTATGTTAATCCTTTTAAGTTTGACCTTTTATTTCTGTTTTTGTCAAATACAGTTGAAATTTTAGTAATTCCTGCTGTAAATCATAAAAATGCAAATATTTGCTTAGCAGAAAGGTTTTCTGTATAAACTTATTTCAAGATTAGACAATAATTTAATTACAGAATGATAAAAAAAGCACGTAGGTTAAAAAAGATAAATAAGATTCAGAAAATCACATATAACTCTAGGAGGATATAATTAAGATATATTTAATAATTTAAAAACACATCACGAACATGATTAGTTTCTCTCGAGAGTTTCAAGTACCAAGGTGAGCCAAGACCCTATTTTTGAAAAAAAACAGACACGGTGTGTTGTAAAAGGTTGAGGCCTAAAATTCATATGTCCGGGTTGTTGCCAGCCAGCTTCATGGGAAAGTAACAATAATATATAGGTAATGGCCACAAACTGCGTATTTTCAATCACGGTATCAGGTCATCTGGAAGACCATTTACAGGCTTCCTTTAGTTGTGTTGTAATCTGAAGAATACATGCATATGATTCCTGAGTTCCAACGTTTTATAGCTCTCCATGTCTATTCAGCCTCTCTCAACAACATTGTTACGTTATTATCAGTAGTATTCAGGCATGTATGAAAGATTTGAAGATTTTGTTGGGTAGAGGGACAAATTTTAAATATGGCGCCATAAATATTAACTACAAAAAAAAGGATTTTCATCTC
>NW_013667421.1:205845-206392 GCF_000517525.1 Limulus polyphemus
ATTCTAATCCCTTATAGTGATGGCACACGACCAGACACACATTCTGCATGTAATTCTGTTTGAATACAAGAAGGGAAACAACGCCAAAAAGAATATCAAAGAAGTTTATGGAAATGTTTTGAACGTTCGTAAGTTTGAACGAAGGTTCAGCAAATTTCGTTCAGGTGACTTTAGCCTTAAAAACTGTGATGGCACGGGCCGACATGTTGATATTGATGCTCTGAAGACGCTTTTGAGTCTAACCCAAGAAAACACTCGTGAAATGGCCCTGAAATTGCATGTCTCTCATGAAACAATACGTAAAGATCTAAGGAATATGGGAAAATTCCATAAAGAAGGTGTTTAGGTGCCTCACGAACTTTTCCGATGATCATCGTTTGCAACGTGCGAACGTTGCGTAGTCTCTTCTAGCGCGTAATACGCGTGAACCATTTTTGGACAGAGTTGTCACCGGTGATGAAAAATGGATTCTCTATGCGAATATTAAACTCCAAAAACAATGGCTCAGTCCTAGAAAAAAACACTTCCGACCCCAAACCTGGACTGC
>NW_013667421.1:206467-220661 GCF_000517525.1 Limulus polyphemus
CACCATATTCTCCAGATATGGCACCATCAGATCACCATCTTTTCCGTTCGCTGCAACGCCATCTTAATGCAAATGTGGAAGGTGTTAAAAAGGACATCGACATGTTTTTTGCTTCAAAGTCAAATGATTTCTTTAATTAGGGCATTAACAACCTGATTGTAAGATTGAAAAGCATCATCGATGAAAAATAGAGACTATTTCATTTAATAAATATTTTGTTTTGATATATAAGTTGTTCGGGTTTTTTCATCTAAAAAGCGACATTAATTTCTTGACGACCTAATACAAACATATTAAAAAATAAAGCAACTCCGTTATCCTTAGACCATCTTGACAGTAAAAAAGATAGGTCTCAAATGCTATTTTTACACACCTTTGAGTTGAAATCCTTAATGGTAGAATTAAGAAAAAGGGGAAAACATTAAAAGTCAAGAATAATTTTCATATAGAATATTAAACCCATTGATTCACGGTGCTTTCCCAGCATTCGGCGTTCATTACTGTAACATAAAGTTTTTTATATTGCTATTATGAATAACATTTAACATAGACTTTCTGCTGTCATAATCCAGTCCAGCTGAAAAGTTACTAAAGAAACAAAAAGCTTTTTGGATAATAACTTGTGTCAGAGAAAATATGAATATATTACACATCTTTTATTTGAAAAAAAAACAAAAAAACACGGGATAAATATAAAGCTAAATCATAACGTTACTGTACAAATCAATTCTTATTCTAATACTTTATAATAGCATGAAACAAATTTTAGGTTTTAAATCCATTGTGAGTTTACCTGTCAAAGTAGAATATCTTTCTTGAAAGTCCCCCAGTATCACAGCGGTAAGTATGCGAGCGTAAAACGCTAGAAACCGGGTTTCGATACACCTGATAGGCACAGCACAAAAAGCCCATTGTGTAGCCTTGTGCTTAACTTCAAACAAAACGAACGAACAAAAACGCCCCCCAGTGGCACAGCGGTATGTCTGCGGACTTACAACGCTAGAATCCGGGTTTCGATACCCGTGGTTGGAAGAGCACAGATAGCCCATTGTGTAGCTTTGTGCTTAACTTCAAACAACAAACAAAAACAAAACAAACGAACAAAAACGCCCCCCAGTGGCACAGCGGTATGGCTGCGGACTTACAACGCTAGAATCCGGGTTTCGATACCCGTGGCGGGCAGAGCACAGATAGCCCATTGTGCTTAATTCCAAACAAACGAACGAATAAAAATTACATTTTGTCCAAATTAACGAGATATAAGGGATAAAAAATGCAAGTGAAATTAAAGAAAATAGCTTTTATTGTTTCACATTTACGTAACCTAATATTACTACATTACAAAGAAGGTGTGTTGGATATAAACCGTTTCATTGTTTCGTTTCATTTTTCCTGCAGATATTATTCATGACTCACAGCATCTGAAAATTCACTCAACTTCTACAACATTTCTGTAATGAAGTTTTATCATTTTATAATAAAAATTAAACTCCAGTAAGCAAAACGTGCGGCAACACTCCCAGTAAAGGAGCCAATAGTCCGAGCGCTATGGAATGATAGATATACCTTCATTTATCAAGCGTGAGCTTAGAAATGATCAGAGTAAGTCCAAAAGGTCATAAATAATGGCAGCTTGTGTTAACAAGAAATAGTGGACGTTTATGTTAGGGCAAACACTTGACATTTTTAACCTTAACAAATAATAACTTATTATCATGGATACGTTTCTACTTATCGATGTGAAATATATCTTAAATATCATTACTACTACAATAAAAGTCTATTCGTGAAAAATTAACAGAAAGTATATGCTTGAGAATTGTGATTAGTAGTAGAATTACACTAAATCTGTTCTTTCAAATATGATTTTATTTTGTAAAAGTAAATCCTATCTTGTTTCTTACTTCACCACGTGCAATTTACCATCACAAGCTATAACTTGTTAAAAACAGAATTAAAGAATAAAGTGAAAAGTGACATCTATAAACCTTTCAGTTTTGAAGCTTAACTATTTCACTGCCACTTTTATAGGTAATTGCTATATTAATTTATTTCCACAAAGGAAAAAATCAGGGAGAAAGAAAACTAACAACTCAATTCCTAACCAGTGTATGTGGTATTCCTTTAAGATAATGAATAACACTTTTAATTAAAACTTCTTAATTCGAAAAAAATCATTTTTTGACCATACATTTTTAACTAATGGTCTACGAAGTGAGCTAACGTAAATTCTCTAAGCATTCTGATAACGTTGTGATCACTCTGGTGTAATACACTCATTCTGTTGAAGTAGAAAAGGAAATTAAGCCCATACATATATGACGAAACTAATATTTGATCGAGTACATTATTTTGACATTCTTCTTAGAGCATCTATTATGAATTTTCAATCACAGATGTGTAAAAAACAGCACTTCAAATATTTTTATTAGAAATAGTATACTAGATTTTAAATCCATGTTGGACTAGCTTCGAGAAATGTGATAAAAAACATCTGCAGAAAAATGCTATTTCCATCACAGTTGCAATCTGATTCGTGGTTCACATGACGTGATAGCTTATTGAAACATTTTAATTATCAGCCAGAATAGAAAGTCCCTGTTTTTTCCTATTTGCTTTGTTGACACAAAACATTGTTTAGAATTTATAACAGACCCAACATTCTTTCTCTTCGGCAATGTTGATAGTAAAAACAAGGGACAGGCATATATATATTGACTAAATTCGCTTCAAAATGAAAGTCATCTTGTTAATCACAAGTTCATTTTGATACTGTTTTTATTTCTTTTCTTCATAATGTAATTGTGGATTGACCTTAAGCATAGCATTGTTATCTCTTATAGGAAGCCGCAAATTTTCCCATCAGTGATTTAAGTTGTTACTAAGAGTTATTCAATATCTTGAAAAATCTTATAATATACGTATCGCCATTTCTTTAGATATAACAACTTTATATAGACCATATTTCTTTTCACTACATTACAATCAATTTAGGGTGTGATTAATAAGTTTCAATTTAAATAAAAATGTATCTTTTTTATTTACCTTTTCTACTGCATTGAATTGTAATATCGTTAACGTAAATGTATTTTATGGTTGTTTTAGCTACAACTGTAGGTTTTATTATCATATTGAACTTAATTTTTTATACTTTCATACTAGGTTACAGAAGAGTTGGTTCTTCTCCATACAACGAATATACATCAATAAAATATTTTAGAAGGGCTGAAGTTTCCTTTTTTTAGGCTTAAACACCGAAAGCTGGTGAAACAGTAGAAATCAATAGGCCTAAAATTTGAGATAAACATCTCATAAACTGCGGAAGTTTTTCTTTCAAATTTCATCTGACCATTTCAGATTCAGAATCAAAGGCGTGAACAGTTGCATTTGAGATCTATATTTTGGTCGGTGAGAGACAACAGTTTATCCAAAAAAGAATTTATGTATGCAATACAATACTTTGAAATGAAAATTTTAAGTCCGAAAGCTAGCGAAGTGTTAGAAGCCAATAGCCTTAATGTTTGTGATAAAAGTTACGTTAACTGCAGATGTTTTGAAATTCAATTTTTAGACGCCTCTGATTTTGAATCCGAAATAGACAAGTTAAGAGGAATGTGGAAAAAAACATTTGTAACTTACATGATGTTATGATCATTATCGCGAGTTTTAGGCCCGTTGTTTACCTCGTTTACTCCAACTATTTATCTATACATCCATCTACCCGTCTACGTGTATATTTATTGACCTATGACAAAAGTTTTTACATTACTGCTTGTCTTAAAATCTAAAACATTACAGAACTTTCATTTTTCAGTCTTGGAACAATTGGAAGTAAATTTGTACTCATTCAAGAGAATAAAAATTCGAAAGATAACAACTTTTTAACGTTCTACGTCTCTACTACCAGCACTATACTGATATAAATTTTAATAATTTAAAGTCAGAACGACTATCAACTCATGACTAGTATAATTAACGGTGTTTTAAATTATTTTTTATTGTGATCGCTATATTTTTAACCTTTGATTATTGATGATGATTCGAAAGTAGTTTACAAGATCAAGTAATTAATTAAACAGTGTGTGTGTAGTCCCCCTATGGGAGAGTGGTAAGTTTATGGATTTAGAACAATAAAATTCGAGGTTCTATTCCCCGCGATGGCTTTGCTTAAAACAACAACAACAGCCAGTGTGTTTATTATATCTATGGGGTTTTGAGTCTTTTTTAATTCACTATACAGTAACCTAAGTTAATTAGGTTTGGTTACTGTATGGTGAATTAAAAAGGATTAAAATCCCATAAACATTACATACACTTCACCATCATAAAAGGCCTAACTGTATTTCTTTGGTTTACTGACCCAAGCTGTGCTGATAAGCCTTAAATAGGCGAAACTGCAGTCCACAGCAGAGGGTACGGCCAATTAAAGAATGCATTAGGCTTCTACGTCACAAATTCTCTTTTCAATATCACCTTTGGTGAAAGGGAAAAAATCTTTAATATATATATATATATAACCATTAGTATATGTATTTGTATGCAAATATATTTCTGTTCCTCTTATCATTAGAAAATCTCTTTTTATATATTGTTATATGCAGTGACTTGTCAGTTTGTTATCTTATAATTCATTTCTTGTGGTAGGTTTGAAACAGAAAGTTTACTATGTGTTTTAAAATAATCAGTTTTATAAAGTTGTATATAAAACTAATATATTAGCATGTTACTTTGATATCCAGTAGAAGCATGCTTTTGGGATATCCAAAGAAAATATGTAATTAGTGTGTGCAATAAACTAGCCTTGAAACTTTCATTTCCTAGGTTGTATACAACCATGCATGTGCAACAGTTGCTTATTTTTGTACAAATAGACAAGTATTACACAAGGGACAAGTGAACAAATATATTCATCAACGATCTACACCAAACAGATTCCAGAAACGATCATGAATAAAATAACATCTAATTTTATCGACTTCACCTATTCTTACTCAACCGACAGTACCACTGCTTACACCGCTTTTGACAAGATTCAAGCAGAAGAAGAGAGCTCGTAACAATAAGAAGTGACTGACGGAGTTAAAATCAAGCGATAAAGAGTGCTAAAGTATTAACAGATCTCTATAAGCGCTTCCTTTACCATATGCAAGTATCAGCTTGAAAGGATGGATGACTTCTGCAGTTTATTGACCAAGAGATTTTGTGTTCAAAAGCTATAAGTGCAGAGTTGATGTCACCTTCACAAAAAAGTAGTTAAGGCTTGCATCATGGGGATTTTCTTTGCATCTGGAGACATTAAACAATCAGTGCATATCAAGGTCGGCAAAACATTTACTTCTTAGATCATTCGGCATCAAATCCAATACTTCATAAAACAAAATGTGACTTGATGCTCCTATTAATTTTTATCTTTTATCTTTATTATCTTATTTTTTATTTGTAACTTCATCCATGATGTCATATTTAGAATTATTACATATTATAACATATTCATCTTTGCTTATTTTTTATCTTTTTTCTTTATTATCTTATTTTTTGATTTGTAAATTCATCCATGATGTCATATTCAGAATTATTACATATTATAACATATTCGACTTTGCTTTTATTCGTAAGTTCTGCCTCCGAGTGGCTCAACAGCAAATCTGCAGGTCTACGATGCTAAAATCTGGTGGGCAGTGTCTAGCTTTGTACTGAACAACAACTAAACAAAAAACAAGAACAAAACCAAATTGTTTTGTATCTACATGGACAATCTTGCTCCAAGCTTCTGTGCCCTCAGCATGATGGTGGATTTTTTTACAAGTTTGTCAAAGCTTTCTAAGCTTCAAGTACTTTGATTCACCGTTTATAGCCATCTCCTTCACATGTCACGTCATAACGAGGTTTGCAGAAAGCCCGGTATGAAAGCTGAGAGCAGAATTTTGGTTATGAATAGCAGAGTCACGGCAGCAAAATTGCAAACATCTTTAATGAACGTTTCATATTTGCACATGTTTCATCTTCAGTAAATCTATGATAACAATGAAAGGAACAATCTTTAGCATAGTTACTAACAAGGAATATTTAGATACAATGAATAGTGTTAGGAAATTATAAAATATGCACTTTCTAAAGGAGAGAGAGCTATATATGAATAAAGCAAGGGAGTAAAGTTGGAATTTCTATTGAGGCTTGGATTTTCATTCATAATATGTAAACTTTCTTTTATTAACGGTTCGTGATAATTTCATCTATAAGTTGGAATTGAAAAGTTTACTCAACACAAATTCCAACTATTTCTCCCTTGTTTATTGAAATAGTATTCTCTTTCTTTTTCTGAATTAGAATATTCTATAAGTTCTTAACACTATTCATTGTATCTTTATATTAGTAATTATTCTAAAGCTTTTTCCTTCATTATTATCACAGATTTGCTGAAGCTGGGATATATGTAATTCCTAAACGTTTATTAAACATGTTCACAGTTGTTGCCGTGGCTCTAATATGCATTATCAGATTTAGTTTTACACCAGATTAAGCAATTGAGGATCTTGGGTTGCTTTATACCCCAGGAAATGACTTAAATTAAACCACTGTGTCGGAAAACACCTCTTCTTACTATTGAAATTAGTTTGAGGGATAATAATTCAGATTCAGTTGGATAGACTTACGTCTGATATAGGCATCCTGGAAAGGTGATCCATTAGCAGTACAAAGCAATTCACTTACATTCTGGACCAAGAAATGGAGTTTAACATCAGAACTGCAACAGCTGGAGGGCATAAGTTTATTTGGTCCAGATGCTGTGGAACTTTTAGCTGCATTAGAAGTCGAAGATCAAGAAGACAAAGCTAAAAAATTCCTTTTATCCATTAGGCACACTTCTGGAAATATAAAACGTAATATAAATATTACAGCTTCAGTAATGTGTATTAAATAAAGGCAGTTATTATTTTCATTATAGAAAAATAAATATGTTTGTATAATTAATAAAAAAATGACAAAGTATGAAATAGTACAGAAAAATAGAAAATTAATAATATTTTAGATCAGAAGTATTTTGCAGATGAACAACATAACAAAATAAATAGATAAGAATCTAGAATAAAGAAAAAAGTACTAACTGAAAAAATTCCTATCTCGGGCGATCTAATTAAACAGTAGTACACGAATGCTTGATTTCTTAGAAATTGTGGTTGTCGGCTTAATTGTTTCACATTACCAAACGATCCTAACAGGTCTAAAAGAGCAAATACTCAACCATGATGTTGTGTCGGTACTAGGAACGGCATTTTTTTTTTCTGGCTTGTAACAACTTTAAAAAATAATCTGTAGAGCTGGCTTCACAATATATTTATTGAAAGCAAGTTTTAAAGCTCACTTATAAGATTTTCGTAAAGCGAAAGGCAGTTTGAAATTTGAAAGGCAATACGAAAGTTAATCACTCCAAGGTAGAACGGTAAATATATGATTATCAATGGTGAGGAATATTTTTGAAAGACTGATATGAGATGTTCTGGAAATTCATTTAACAAAGTTTAAAATTTTATTTGATACTAGGAAATAAAATTGTGCTTCGTGTACGATGTATGTCCTAATATTATTTGACTACTGAAACATTGTTTAGTGAAAAATTAATTAAAAATAATGAATATAGACAGGATTGAATCCTCGACCTCTCGCATAGCGTGTGCTATGCCAATATGAACCAAAATCCAAAGATTTTTTTTCATATATGCAGTATTATTAAGTAGAATACTAAATATATATGAAAAGGTCTATGATTTAAATAGATAAATCCTTTAACTAATGCCGTTGTTGTATTATGTAGTTGTACACGAATGAAACAAAGGCAGAAGTAAAGAAATGTAAAAAATAAAATTATTATAAACTATATATATCGCTCTACACAACATTTATTTGTAAAAACACCTTGTTTTTGGGGGAATAATTGCCATCTTTTACTAAGATCTTGAGATTTTTTCTTGACCGAACTATTTATAAAATAGTAAATTTTTGAAATTATGGCATCAAGAAGTGTAAACATCAAATGCCTTCGTTTGTCGCTATTTGATATATCTTTTCTTCCATAATGGTATTAACTCTTTTTTACTCTCCCCTAAAGTATTAGCAACGCATCGGGTCCACTACCACCAATAAGTTTAGGCCTAATTGATTATTTTTAGGCGCCTGTATTGAGATAGTTGAACACGTACGATTGTTAAAAAATTGAGAATTTTTAAAATTATGATATTAAGAAGTGTAAAATTTATCTGTCGTCATGTGTTTTTTTTCTTATGTGTATTTGTGTTTAAGTCGCGTTTATATACCATCTGTAATTATTTTCTTTCGCGGAACGTATTAGCTGTAGAGCATCGGAAAGAAGTTCGGCAGTTGCCGTAGGTTATGTAGCGGTAAACTCGAAGCGTATTTAAACTTTCGGCCTAATTGTCGATTTTTTAGGTGCCTGTAGGAATTTGAAATAAGATGTAATAGTATTGTGTTATTTATAAGCTACGGAAAGATAAAGAATTAACTTAATGTGTTTATTAATTGTCTTTAAAGTTAATGCTAGAAATATCATAGTTCTGCACTCGTATATAACAATGTACGTTAAACGTATACCATTTTCCACTCGTATAAACGTAAAAATACCAATGTGAAATTAACTAATAGGAATATCGGGTTTCCATGTGATCTAGAACGCAGACACGCACGAACTGATTGATATACATTGTTCTTTTAATTAGATTCAACAAGGTCTCGTTAGGGGAACATCTTGTCTTACTAATACTTTGATATTCTTCGAAGAGATCACTGCTAACATTGATGGATTTGGTATACCTAGATTTTCAAAACGCTTTTAACAAGATGACACACAAAAGGCTTTCTATAAAAAATATCTCTATATGTGTGTGGAGAATAACTTTTCATTGGATCGAAAAATGGCTGGATAGATGGAAGTAAATAGAAGGCTACAAAAATGATACCTGAGATGAAAATGTTGTTATGAGAACACGATAATATCTCTGAAATTGTTTTCTCTTAAAAAAGAAGAGTTAGAGGTGATCTGATTGAAATATCTAAGTTTGTTAAGGGAGCTGATAGTGTCGATGCATCATGTTGTTTCGTAATTAATGTGGGAATAGCAAGACAAGAGGACATAAATATAAACTTTGGCAGGGTAGGAGCTTTATTTTTATATCAGTTTATATTTTGATATACCTTTCGAGTGGGTTAGTTTCAGATGTGGTGGATACAGTATATCTAAGTGAGTTTAGAGAAGGCTTGATAAATATTTGAATTATAAAAGGTGAATCTGAGGGGTGTGTTTTTGGTTGTCTCCAGTGGGTCAGGTTAAGTTTACAGACTTCCAACTGTACCATCCGGGGTTCGAACTCCTCTAGTGGAAAGACCGCAGATAATCTATTGTGTAGCTTTGCGCTAAAAGAGACACGTTTTTTGGATAAACAAGCAGGCCTTTTGTCATACTCAAATGTCATGTTGTTTTAACGTGCAACAATTAACCGCATCATAAGCACAAAAACAACAGATGATGCGTTATATCATTTAAATAATTATATCTGTGCCCATAATTAATTATAAGAAATTTTTTCTACATTCTTGTGTTGAATTTAATAATATATTCAGCTTATTTCTGTCTCAGCCAAAAGCTCATAAATGAGCTTGAAAGCTTGCGTTCCACAAATATATAGTGAAGATAGCCTCAAAGTATTTTGTTTTTTATCATAACAACAACTTATTATTTAAACTTACACTGTAATGACTGTATTGAAGTCGAATTAGGTGGAATTAAACTTTACTCTCTAAAAGTTTGTTCTCAATACAAATACCCACACGATATCAGTAATATCAAAATAAAAACGAATTCAAAGTTTCAAACTTGGTACATAAATGTTTTTTGTAGTTGATGAGGAACATTGGCGTATTATATACATATATATTCTACCATTTTATAATTATAAATTGTAAATTATTTAATATAATTTTATAATCCTCCAAGTAATCAACCTGTATGTTTTTTTACGAATGTGATCCTCACGTTATGTTCTACTTAATATTCAATTTTATGATCTTTGTAGCTCAAGAGGAAACTTTGAAATGTTTTGATATTAGAGACGACATATCGTTAGTCAAAAGAGAGTAAAATTAAAACTTAGTGTTTTAATAGAATGTCACACGAGTTAGAAATTCGATTAGTTTAGGAATACAACTAAACAAACATTTCCTACTGAGGAACAGAAACGGTTTGACAGCTAAACACACATCCCCTACTGAGCAACAGCAATTGTTTCATAGCTAAACACACATTCCCTACCAAGAAAGGCAAAGGTTTATTTACAGTTAAATACATATTCTCTACTGAAGAACGAAACGGTTTGACAGCTAAACACGCATCCCATACTGAGGAACAGCAACGGTTTGACAGCTAAACATGCATCCCATACTGAGGAACGAAACGGTTTGATAGCTAAACACGCATCCCATACTGATCAGTTAACATGAAAAGCGGAATCATTTGCTGTAATGACTTCCCTCTAGTAATATTTACACATTCACAATCACAATTAGGAAAAAAACAATAATAGCCGTTGCTGCCGCTTACTAAAACGAAATCATCACATTTCTATCCATACAGATCTTTGTTCTTGAATGCGTGTCTTGCGGCAGACTTTATCAGGAATGCAGTAGAACTGTCTATTAATCCAATTCCACTCAAAATGGTAATCAAATATAAAAGTATAAAAATGCAACATAGAAATTGATGTAATATTAGAATACGAAGATGTAACATTCGATCGGCTGTAATGTTCAATTGTGAAAATACAACAGACTATTAAAATTAAAAGATGCAAATGTGCAACAGGCCAAATGACTGCACTATTCAAATACAAAACTTTCAGATTCAAATGGATGTAATATACAAACACAAAGGTTTAACAGAGGAATACCTATACAATTTAACAGAAGAATGTCTGTACGATTCAAAGTTACAAAGATGTAACATACGAAAGATTGTACTGTTTAATTTCAAAAATGCAAAAGACTATTAAAGTTAAAAGATGCAACATGTGAATGACTGTACTGTACAAATAAAATATATCACACACAAATAAACATGCTATTTTAATACGTCCCTCAGGAGCCAAGGGGGTGTAATTACACTACAATTTGTTGAATATTACAAGTAAGTTCAATCCGGAAACTCTCAAAGAGGGTGATTTTGGACGTATCTTTTCGAGACAAGTTTTCGTTTGTTAATTTATAAATTTAAGTTTTAATGTGAAATACAACATCCTTAAGTCTCCATACTAGCTAATACTTAGGTTTACTCGCTGGGAGTAAATTCAGTATATATCAATAAAGCCACATTCTCAGCATCATAAATTAAGCAACTGGCAACCTTCTATGCTTCTGCTATTACCTTTTTATGTTTTGCTTTCAATTTAGATACGAACGATTTCACCTGCGATTCGTAGGGAAGGTATCATGAAAGTTAACAGAAGGATGAGCAGACAGGAACACTTTGAAAGCAGCTACACGCAAAATATTGTACTTGGCTTACTGCGATATCTATTAATGTGGTTCTAAACGTTTCCTGAATTCCTCTTCTTGTCATTTGGAGAGTTCCATGCTTCTTGTGTTTGGCTGTTAAGCTCCTGATGCGCTGACGGATTTCAGTCACCTTTCCACTTCAAATCACTTTTTACAGCCCCAACGCTAAAAGAATGTGGGAAGTGCCTTCATTTTAGTCAATATAAATGCCCAAGAAATTTCAGTTCAAATTAAAAAAAACCGAATTGGGTAGTTTTTTCAACAAAAAAAAATTCCCTATTGGCTCGAGAGGGGCCTGTTAATACAAAGACAAGGCTAATTTTTTGTTAGGGCGCTCGACTCGTAATCTGCGGGTCGCGGTTCGAATCCCCGTCACACCAAACATGCTCGCCCTTTCAGCCGTGGGGGCGTTATAATGTTACTGTCAATCCCACTATTCGTTGGTAAAAGAGTAGCTCTAGAGTTGGCGGTGGGTGGTGATGACTAGCTGCCTTCTCTCTAGTCTTACTCTGCTAAATTAGGGACGGCTAGCGCAGATAGCCCTCGTGAAGTTTTGCGCGAAATTCGTAACAAACCAAACCAATCATTTTTTGTTTGTGGTATTTTGTATTTGCACAAATATATAAAATGTAGAGGCAGTGCTGCCTATTTGAAATAATTAAAACAGTTAAGTGACCTGCCAAGACTACTTACGTATGAGGTTAGGTACGTAAAGTGCAGAACAAATCTGATCGCCGTGCGGGACGTCTCAATGACTGCGAGGCTAAACCCGAACGTATTACCCACCAAACACCTTTAGTACAAAACAATCGACTTATCTAGTGAGATATACGAGATCTAGCGACGCTATCAAAACTTGGGTATCGGGAGGTAAGTATTAAAACTGAACAGGATGACGGTACCAGTACTCTAAGTATCTATAAACAAATCCACACATAAAACCTTAACACCTAAACACTGCTTCTGAGATGGGTCTCTGAAGGATGACAGACCCATTCCCCCAAACCCCTTCCCCTTGCGATACATAGTATCATCTAACACTAACCCTCTCCTATACGCACACAGTGACGTCGTCCATACTTCCTTAACCCTAGATTTGTTTTTATGTAGTATAACGAAGTTTAAAAATCTTCCCACGCACCAACACACGTTACTCGTTTAATTATATAGGTGCAAAAAAATATTGTACCACTCAAATACAACAACGTAGAATGCAACTAGCTGTAATATCAAAAATACACAAATCCAACAGGCGAAATGATTCAAGCCCGACTTTCATTCGTAACAACTTGATTTTCTATAAAAATGTAGTTCTTTTCCACGTGCGTTAGGACAGCTATAAGCTGGGGAAATGTACTCAAGTATCATGGAAATAGAAAACACTAGATCAAATAACAAACAACGATCGAAAAGCATTCAAGATCACTTCCCATTAGTACGAATCTTAAGAATAAAATGGCAGTATGCTTATAGGGAGCTCAAAGAAACTGTAAATTATAATAACACAACTCCGGTTAGAAGTTGTCATGTTTTCAGGGAGCTAATCTGATTACAACTAAGTAAAGCAACACCTGGATTTCGTGATAATATTTACTGACAATCACAACATAAAAACTGTAGCTCACACAACAAAGAAAATAGGATTTTACTTGTAGTGCCACCTAGCAGCGATTATCTAACTAGTTATGTTTGTTTTTGCTTGGTTTGTTTTGGATTTCGCGCAAAGACACACGAGGGCTATCTGCGCTAGCAGTCCCTAATTTAGCGTTGAAAGACTAGAGGGAAGACAGCTAGTAACCACTACCCACCGCCAACTTTTGGGCACGTGACATTTGTTTTTTCAGATCACAAAAGAAGCTAAGTAACATTCTATTTATACTTTTTTTGCCACTATGAGATACTTTACCTCCTTATATTTAACAATATTTTGATCATTATTAAAACTCAGAATTTTTGTTTTTACCAACCCGAAGTACATAACTAGTTCAATTTGAGGGTCGCAGGTTCGAATCCCCATTCCACCAAACATGCTTGCCCTTTCAACCCACTTATAATTATTTAGCTACAAATTTCATGAACATTTGACAAAATATTTTAAATTATGCCCCTATCAGTCGTACCAATTAAAAGACAGAAGAACTGTATCTGCTTGCGGAATGATCTCTTCGAAATTCGTGGCCCGGTATGGCCAGATGGTTAGGGCGCTTAACTCGCAATCTGGAGGTCGCGAGTTTGAATCCCTGTCCCACCAAACATGCTCGCCCTTTCAGCCCTGGAGGCGTTAAAATGTTACTGTCAATCCCATTATTCGTTGGTAAAAGAAGCCCCAATAGTTGGCGATTGGTAGTGATGTCCAGCTGCCTTCCCTCTAGTCTTTGACTACTAAGTTAGTGATGGCTAGCGCAGATAGCCCTCGTGTAGTTGTACGCGAAATTCAAAACAAATCAACATTCATAAAAGATTTTCTTACTGTTTCATTACACCCAAAGATGATTATTTGAAAATGAAAATGTATCGAGAGCTGAAAGGTGCAATGCGGCAAATCGAGGTTGCAAAATAACCAAGTTGTTCGCTGTTGTGTTGCTTGTTTTGAATTTCGCTCAAAGCTACACGAGGGATATTTGCACTAGCCGTC
>NW_013667421.1:220740-228161 GCF_000517525.1 Limulus polyphemus
CATTATAACGCCCCACGGCTGAAAGGGCGAACATGTTTGGTGGGATTCGAACCCGCGACCCACAGATTGCGAGTCGAGCGCCCTAACCATGCCGGGCCCTGTTGTGGTGCAGCTATTTTCATAGCGATCTGTCTACATTGAGTACGACAATTTTATTGAAAGCAATTTCTAAAGTAGATTAAGAACAAGTTAATCATATTTTCTTAATTGTTTGCTGTCACTCAGTTAAACTGCTCTTTTACCTAATTGTTTTCTTCCATATGCGTTTATTTCTAAATTAGCAAAACAAATCTTGGTTATAACTATGGAAAAATATTTATTTATTTTTTAAGCACATATAAAACCCAGTAAATTTCTGGTATGCACTAAGCGGATCGGAAGAAATACCAGTCTTGACTGAAACATAACTAGATGGCGTTTAATTATGCATATTGTTCATCATACATCTCTCCATTCCCTCGTTGCTACTACGTGTTCTTGTTTTGATTTTCTGCTCTTCCGATGTATGATTCTGTTTTATCTATTTATCTACACACTGTTATGACGCTATTTTACATCTTCTTTTTATGATTTAGCAGCTGTAAATTAATTTCTATGCTAAATCCATATCCCTTGTACATTATCACAATTATAGTAATTGATTAAATTTGTTACATTTTGTATATTTCTAAACTAGGGTTAAACTCGTACAGAAAAACAGTAAGCAGACTGTAAGGTTTGCCAAACGTGGGGAGGAAATAGGAAAATTCAAACTTTCCAAAACTATTATTCAAACAAATAACAGTATAGATAAGAGTCAGAACGAAAACGACATCCACACTCGAGTTAAACACTATTCAGAAATCAAAATGTCATTGTATATAGTAAAGAGTAGAGTAAAACGAGCGGTTTAGAACAAACAGAATATTTAATTTACATTTTCACAAAAATAATTCACAAACTATGAAAATGGTTTCACACATTCGTTTTTTATTAAAATAATTATGCGTACACATACAGAAGGATTTTTTTTTATCCAAAAATTATAGTGTAATTGCTGTATCTACTACTATGAAAAGCAAATTGAAGGTTATGCATTTTTAGAATTATTGAGGAGGTGACGATATCCAAAACTTATTAAAACGTTTTCCCAAGAAGTAAAACATATTGAACATATTAGGCGTGTAAAGGCTAACATATTTAACTAAAGTTGGCTGGTTGTTTATTAAGCAAAAAGTTACACAATTGGTTATCTGTGCTCAGCCAGCCACAAGTACCGAAACCCGATTTTTAGCGTCGTAAGCCTGCAGATTTCACTAAAGTATAAAAAGTTATACTTGAGTCATTTGATTTAATCGATCTCACTTTTATTCTACAAGCCCTAAAAATACAACTAATCGTTCTTCTTGTTAACTTCACGATTAGTTTGAGCAAATCAAGTTGTACAGTTAGGCCTAAAAATTAAATCGTGTTAATGCTAGTCTTTTGTTTCAACCCATTTTTAGTTATGGTTAAAGGTTTTGTTGTGATTGTCGTCCTTCGTCTTTCGATTGTCGTGATTCAATAATTTCCATGTGAAAGAGGATAATCTTGATTGATAAAAAATTATTTAAAAACACCCCACCCCCCGTCTTTCTGGGAACTTACACTTCATTTAAAGTAGTTTTTCTCATCTGAGGCTAGCCATTGTGGACGAACCATCTGTTGAAGTAATTTTCAATAAGCATATGGTGAAATATTATCACAAATTCACTATAGTTTTATAAATGAATCTATCTTCTAATGAAGGCAACTAAACGTCTCTCGTTAACTTCAACATTTCTGTGTGTTTTGTTGTTGTTTTTCTCGCACTTGTAAGAATGAGTTCGTGAATGAGTCCTATATTTTTGAGTTTTTAGACAATTTATTTGGAAATTTACGACACTCTGTAATTATATTTGTTTGAAATTAAAGTTGTTATTGTTTTTTCAAATGAATTCATCTTTTTACCATGCATTTCGTTTCTCACGATCAGATCAACCGTATTAAAACAATTAAATGTATCTGTAAAATCAAAAGTAAAATATATATTAGAACCACAAGAACACGTTCAAACAGTGATAAATTAATCGAACAGGAATTGGTATCGTAAGTATTTTTTAAATTTAATTTAACGATATGTTTATAGGGTTGTTGTTCGTGTTATGTTTTATGGTTTTACTCTGAAGATACGAAGCCGGTAATAAACCAATATTAATTTAGGTTTTTAGACTATTTGTTTCATTCCTTATGCATATACAAATATTATTCAAGAAATAATGGTTATTCTGTGAACAAAGTTTCTGTTTAACTTGTTATCACATTAAAATTAAAGCAAACATAATATTGCAAAAATACTATGAATTTTAACTATTAATCAATTCGTTTATAAAATGTAACTGGCAAATTTTTATCATACACATTCTCCAGTCAGCGGTAAATTTACGAACTTACAACTCTTAAAATCTCGGGTTCTATTATCCGTGGTGGCCAAAGAGCAAATGCCCATTATGTAACTTGGCGCTAAAACAAACAAAAAACCATTGTGCATTTGTTTTGAGCAATGTTTAGTGATCGTTCAGATCAATATATATTCCCTATTTTATCTAGTTGAGGTCCGGTATGGCCAGATGGTTAGCGCGCTCGACTCGCAATCTGAGAGTCAGGGGTTCGAATCCCCATCACACCAAACACGCTCGCCCTTTCAGCCGTGGGGGCGTTATAAATTGACGGTCAATCCCACTATTCGTTGGTAAAAGAGTAACCCAAGAGTTGGCGGTGGGTGGTGATGACTAGCTGCCTTCCCTCAATTAGGGACAGCTAGAGCAGATAGCCCTCGTGTAGCTTTGCGCGAAATTCAAAAACAAACAAATACCTAGTTGCAGCGTTCTTCGTCGATTAGTACGTTATTCTGATCACTTAACTTTTCTACTCTAATACAGAGTCCTGAATATCGTCCCTGAAAACATACGTCCCCACTAGAAGTCACTTCTAACACATTTGAGAAAATCTTATCTTTTACTGCCAGGCATCTTCTCAATACCTGCGTTCAAGGAGACATCAAAGGATGCATAAACTTACTCGAACCATTGAACAAACCCACTTTATCCTCTGTACCACCTTATTTCTGAAGAATACTTCTAAAGACGTTTACTTTCTTCTAATACAATTTTGACAGGCTTCAATTGCTACTAAAAGCCTTTTGCATAAAGAAATGTGCTGCTACTCAAGAAAAAAATATCTATAAATCAAGTGAACGTATCAAACCTGTCAAAAGTAAGTTTCCAGGTCCTTTCTTCAAAATAATCCTATATTTTACACTAAGCCTAAACTTCAATCCAACTCCAAAAACATTAGTTTTGGCGAACCTTACTGTCGCCCTTGAAAAAAAACTGCTTTTGTTTTATCCGATGAAACAGCTGAAAGATATCTTATAAAAATGTATCGTCCATTTTCAAAGGTAATTGTCAAGCAATAATAATAAAAGTATATACTGTTACGACAGCGGAAGTCACGCGACGCTGGAAGCATGCGCGCTGGAGTTTCTAAAAGGATCATGACTGTTCCTGGCAACTCTAGTTTTTTCCAGGCGCCCTCTATTTTTGTATATAAGCCCGGCAAATAAAGCAGAGAAGGATAGCAGATTGAAGGGAGATAATGATTGTAGATGGACAGATATAGAGATAGATAATTGAGTCAAGCGAGCTGTAGGCACCGTAAGTAAAGTGCGTGAATCATTGTGAATTATAGCGTGTGTTTAAGTTAAAGTGACTGTGGAAATTCTGTGTATTGCAAAGTTGTATTGAGAAAGAATAAACTAGTTTTGATTAAGAAAGAACTCGTATCGCCGAAGTTCCTCGGGAAGAATTTATACCGGAACTTAACAAACGACCTGAGACATAACAATACAAAGTAGTCATAAAAAATAAATAAGTTATCAATTTCTCAGCTTACAAAGGCATCTGTACTATTGCAGTGAACTACTTTTATCACAAAACAAACAAACACCAAAAGTTTCGATAGCAAAGACATATCACCAATTTTCTTTAGACACTATCCAAGACAAAAAGTAGTTCAAATACGTTTTTAGTCAGATTGCTAAAACGAAAACGCTTTACTCCGTATGTTAATAAATCCATTCTTCCAACCTGCCCATTGATACTTTTCCTGCAGATCTTTCCAAGAATACACAAATGTGAAATTTTCTACGACCCACTGTAAATGCTATAGGTTCACAAAATTCACTTGTGTTCTGGCACCCATGCTAAATCGTCTCAATCAATAGCTCTTCTTATTTCATTCATAAATTAAAAAAATACTGCAACGAATCACGAATATTTCTTTGTTTCGACGTCATAAATTTCTTCTCTAATGTTCTATCTCCCGGTGGATCAGTGGTAATATTCCAGACTTACAGTGTTAAAATCCAAGGCTCGATTTCCAGCGATAAACAAAGCGCAGATAGACAATTGTGAAGTTTTGCGCTAAAAACATTAACAACAACTACACACTGAATATAGTAAGTAGAAAACTAAAAGAAGGCCCTGGCTTTTAGAACGAATTTTATACTAAACAACATCTCCTAACTTATCACTTTTTGCACCACATCACCGTTTTGTTCAGTTGGATAAGAACTTTTACGAATAACCAGAAGGCGTTACAATGAGACCCTTTCTTCCCATCCTTCAGTGATATCATAGATAACCAAGAAGACGAGTCCATTGCCTGGTTCTTACTAATCACGATTCTGATAATGACGAAATATTTTCATAATGGAAAGAGTTTTAAAAAAGTGGAGGTTCAGGTCTTTTTCCATCAAGTTTATCAGTAATTATCTTCAAGATAAAACATTCAATCAAGAACCCAGAGATTGCAACAAACAATTCATTCACTGTTATTTTGTATACATTCTTAATATCAACCACAAGGTCGGAAGTGTTATTCTCCAAACTTAAATTGCATACTTTCATCAATTATAGTGCTAATCTTAAATTCACCCAAATCAGGGCGACCAGAATCAATGAACATAAAAGTTAAACAAGACTTATGATAAGTACTGCCTATGTTATACCTGAAGATTCAAAAATTCAGAAAAAACTATATCAGATAAACTGGAATTCTGTTTCTTCTCTTGACCAAGCTTCAGATTGGAAAATCTGAAACATAAAAAAGCCTCCCATATTCACATAACCATTATACACATTTAACAAATCGGAAGATGTAAGTTAGGTTATTATTACTCATTTCAATAAAAAAAAAGTTTATTTGGAAGTGTATAACGACAATATTTTGCTAAAGTATAAATATAAATTAAGATTAAAAATGCTAAGAAAAATAACCATACTTTAAAATAATTTTATTAAAAACGACAAATAAGTTTAAAACATAAATCCAAAAACAGAAAAAAAGAGACACATGTTTTATTTGAAATAAGCTGGGTTCATAGGTTTGAAAATTACTACGAAAACATCAAATTAAGCAAAAATATAATAAAAAGAAGGTTAAAACCTTACATAATGCGATTACAAAATCATAGATATTTATGAAATACCTTATAGCAATATAAAGTTAGAGAAGAATGAAATTTATTTATTCTTATAATTGATTTTGGTTTTCTTTCTATTAACTAAAGGAATTTTTAATTTTGTGTAATATATTTAATAAACCAAGCATTTCACTCAACAGAAGGAAGGAAAAATATTTCTGTAACATTCTGATAAAAGTGTATAAAGGTAATTTAGTATCTACTCTAAGTATAATATCTGGTAATACGTATTGATTTGGGATATGTATTGTATTCGTAGATTTCGTTTTAGTGATCTTTATAAATTTTATGAAAGTTTTATATTATAAACACCCTTTACGATTTGATATAATATTTCGCAACGGGTAAGCCTTAATCTTTTTTTTTTTTCTAAATCATTTAAATGTTGTTGTTTTTTTCCAATTTAACTTATTATCATAAAAATATCTAAACATATAATGCCATTTTGTAGGTTCCATATTTTCAGCAAAGCTATTTACTCACCTTTCCAGGCTACAACGTGGATGAAAATAACGAATTAATTAATTTTTTCTGAGAATTTTCAAAAGCTCTTATTGATATACTTTCAAAAAATTTAGCAGTACAACTGGTTTTATAAAGATCAAGAAATATTCAGGTTTAATATTTAGTTTGTTTGCGGTTAAGCACAAAGTAACACCAGGGGCCATCTGCTGTGAACACCACGGATATCGAAACCTAATGACTCATTGAAAACATCAGAACAATTATTTAACACGAAACACTAAACTTGTCCCAACCGGATGTAGTATTGTAATATTTTTAAACATTCTTAATATCAGAAATAGTTATTTCTGATGATGTAACATGAAATAATCGAACATTGTATGAGGGATTTTATGAAAGAGCTTATGATTTATAATTGTATTTCTAACATTATAAACCAACTTTTAATAGGTAAATTAGTAAGATTTTGATTAATGTTTTTCTATATGATTAAAACGTTCACTTTATCAACATCAATCATAACAGTAATATTAATGTACCTTAAATCGGGATACAAGTTTCTAGAACTATCGATGGTCACGTGATTTTTTCTTCCAAAAATTCCCTGAATCTTTTACCTGATCTACATCTTTACAAAATTCCTCACAATTTTTAAGTTTTTGTTCTAACATTCTAACAACGTATAACCTGCTCCTTTAAACACTTTTTTAAGTTTACTTTTGCTTCAATTTAAAACTCAACACATTTCAGGATTCTACATTCCTTGGATTTCTTTTTTAACCACGTCTACATTTAATATTTGAGCCTTCTGTTATCTGCCTACTATGGAATTTAATTTTCCAATGTTTTAGATTTTAAGTTCCACATATACTTAGCATATGATTGTAGTAGTATATTTGTTCACTTGAAGTCATAATGTATGAGCGATCCAAGAAAAATAGAATGGTTTCAGTGTAATATGAACAAACTTTTTTACCCTTCCCCCAAAATTGTTCTCATATATATTATGATGAAATTGCGTAATGAATAACAAAGTGAAATAAAACATTGTTAGTGAGTTGCATGTAACCCAAACTTAATTTTTTTATGTCAAATACATTTCTATTCAAGACATAATTATTTCATATACATATTATTAAGGTTAACATAAGCTAAAGTTGGTCAATTAAATGCAGTTTAAAATGTAAACATCTATATTTTCGTCTCCGTTTTCATTTTATTAAGCCCGGCATGGCCAGGTGGTTAGGGCACTCGACTCGCAATTTGCGGGTCGCGGGTTCGAATCCCCGTTCCACCAAAACATGCTCACCCTTTCAGCCGTGGGGGCGTTATAATGTAATGGTCAATGACACTATTCGTTGGTAAAAGAGTAGCCTAAGAGTTGGCGGTGGGTGGTGATGACCTGCTGCCTTCC
>NW_013667421.1:228497-229823 GCF_000517525.1 Limulus polyphemus
CAAAACAAACAAACAATTCAAATATATTAAAGTTTTTCTTCATTACCCATTTAAGCCGTCTCCAGCCAAAACAAACAAACAATTCAAATATATTAAAGTTTTTCTTCATTACCCATTTAAGCCGTCTCCAGCCATTATTAAACAAACAATTCATTCTGTTTCTCTCTCTCTCTACGCGTCATCGTTCTTGTTACTAAAAGATATATTTATCATTGTGTATAGGTCGCTCACGTCTATACCTTCGTGTTTTACCCTATAAAAATATCAACGTTACCGTGGAATTATAGTTGAGAGGCCATAGTCAGGAGAAGAATGTAGAGCCAAACGTCAAGAATCATTCCAACCTCTAATTTGCATGTCAAGAGATTTCTTTTTACTGAAACCTATTGCAAAAATAATTTTAAAAATTGGTTCAGCCATATGTACAGAGTGAGCGCTACAGATACCCTAAAGAGCCTAATTAGATTCCTATTTTAAATCAAGGCAAATTCTCACAAGGTGAGTCCCGCGTCGACATTTTCAAAGTGTCTGCACTATTTCTTAACTCTTTCAAAACAAACAGGGGTGCCTTTAAGACCAGAATTGATGAAAACTGTTTGCACACGCGTTAGTGTATGAGTATGCAACACTAAAATAACATATGTACGCCGTTACCCAGATTGGGGCTCAATCATCGACTATATCAACAACTATCAGTATAAAAGTTTATTTATAAATGAAACTCCGATGCTTTTTTCATATACTTTATCCATATTACGCACAGTTAAAAAATGTGGATTGAAAATGACTCATCAAATAAAAGTTTATCTAAGGCATTCATTAAAACTTTGGCATCTATATACAATCGTATTCAAATGGCGTTGTGAAGTGTACTATGTGAATACTTCCATATTTGGTATCAGTTACTGTTGAAGGTAAGTATAAGGTTTCTATGCGTAGGAGACATTTATTTTTATTTAAAAAAAAAGATACCTCAAATTACTTTGAAATTGTTTCATGTTATTACGAAAGCATAAAATTAGGATGACTACAGAATTATTGTTGGAAAGAATCTTACAAATTTTATAAACAAGGCGATAATTTTCAAAGACTCTTTGTTCGTAGGTACCAAATAAGAAATAATTGTTGTAATTATTTTCTATTCATTTCATATATATGTATAGGTGCACATTTTATAAAGCACATAGAGGGTTATATTTTCCAGTGTATTTTTGTTAACTTTCATTGTTATGTCTATATAGGCCAAACCTCATAAAAGTTAGGCTGCTAAAGGCCTTTTTCTAGCTACAAGGATTAAGGAAGGTATATACATATATATATATATAT
>NW_013667421.1:230830-236942 GCF_000517525.1 Limulus polyphemus
ACATATATATATATATATATATGTATGTATGTGTGGTGAATGTTATCTCTTTTAAATTACTTAATATCCGCGATATGTACGTTGTATAAAACATAATAATATAAGACACTGAAATCGCGCTTTTATTTTATCCTACTAGTTGTCATACCAACAGTGTGTACCAAGTTAACGATATTCAGTGTCAATCACATAATAGTAGAATCGTTATATCGTGTCGTTACTGACGGCAGAAATTGTTTTCCATGTAAGCATGCTTTTACCTTTTGTTTTAAGGCTCGGCATGGCCAGGTGGTTAGGGCAGTCGACTCGCAATCTGAGTCCCATCCCCGTCCCACCAAACATGCTCGCCCTTTCAGCCGTGGGGGTGTTATAATGTGACGGTCAATCCCACTATTCGTTGGTAAAAGAGTAGCCCAAGAGTTGGCGGTGGGTGGTGATGACTAGCTGCCTTCCCTCTAGTCTTACACTGCTAAATTATGGACGGCTAGCGCAGATAGCCCTCGTGTAGCTTTGCGCGAAATTCAAAGCAAAACCTTTTGTTTTTAAATACTTAAAGAAGCTTTACACACTGTTTATACGAACATCTAATTAGTATTTTATTAATCGTGATAAACAAATTAATTTAGCCAAGCGTACTTCAAAGACTTTTGTTCAATCACGGGAGAAAGTTTTAACTACAAAAATTTTAAGCCTCTATGAAATTCGGCATATTTTTTTTACGTAAAAGTTAAACCAGGAAGATTTCGAATCCGAGAACCAGGCTATTGCTTTGTTCTTAAAATCAACACTTCCAGCCGGGCTGTGTATCAGAAAGTCTAAGGATCGGGCTGCGGTGTGCCGCCTCCCCCCAGTAGCACATCGGTATGTCTGCGGACTTACAACGCTAGAATCCGAGTTTCGATACCCGTGGTGGGCACTGATAGCCCATTGTGTAGATTTGTGCATAATTACAAACAAAGAACAAAGTATCCTACACGCTACAAAAGTTTAAAAATTTGAAAGAAATATCCAATAAAACAACATTTCGCTATTGGTAACGTGATACCATCGGGTACTTCATATAACTCAACACAACAGTTAAATACACCCAATTGTGACGTCACGAACATAACCTTGACCTTAGCATAAATATAAACCTACTCCTCGTGTTTTATTGATTATATGATTCCATTCCAATATTAAAGTAGCTTTCTTTATTTTACGTTTATTAACATTAAATTCTCGACGAATAATTTTAACAATTTTATTTTCACTACAATGTTCTGTATCTTTAAAACGTTGGTAGACATGAAATGGATCAT
Organism: Limulus polyphemus; assembly: GCF_000517525.1. NCBI lineage: Eukaryota > Metazoa > Arthropoda > Merostomata > Xiphosura > Limulidae > Limulus > Limulus polyphemus. The sequence goes on from NW_013667421.1 coordinate 232,132, forward strand.
TTCCATTCTCCACTATTCTAGTACATAAATTCCTACCAGTCTCCCCTCTAGAGAGGTTATTAAAGTCCGTACATTCTACGCTATAAACTAGTTCTTTCTCAACTGTAATTGGTTTAATTCAATTTTTTAAGACTGTATTCAACTTTTTTTTACCAGTAAACAAATTAATTTGCCTAGAATTGGAAGTTTATACATCTTTTCTATTTCTTTCCACAGTCTTTGAAGAAACCACAATTGAAGGAAATCAATGGAAAGTGGATTTGACTATTAATAACAAAGATTTGAATTTTAGATTAGACTCGGGTGCTCAAGTAAATTTAATTCCAAACACAGTCTATAAACAAATACCAAACAATGATAGTATTAGTCATACTAAAATAAAGCTGACAAGTTATAGAGAAGAAAGAGTTCTTACACTGGGAAATTCAGTATTGGGATCCAAGCACAAAAAAACAAGATTTCAGAAGTTGGAGTTCTGTGTTACTGAAAACGATGTAGTAGGACCAATACTGGGCTGAAAGCATGTATCAGTCTAACAGCGTACAACAAAGCAAACGAAATGAGTTGATAAAAGAATTTGAAGGTGTATTTCAGGGCATTGACTGTTTGAATAAAAATTATTACCTCAAAATATTTCCATAAAAAAGGTACCTATTACGCTTGGAGAAAGACTGAGTCAAGAACAGAAGCGAATGGTGGAAGAAAAGATAATGGCACCAGTAAATAAACCCACAAACTGATTGGTGAACTCATTAATCATAGTAGGAAAAGCTAATGAACGTATCAAAGTATACGGTTAGATCCAAAGGACTTGAAGCAGTGGAAGAGATTGCAAGTAGACTAAATAAAGTCTGTGTTTTTGGTGTTTTAGACGCCAATACAAGATTTTAGAAAATTCCGTGCACAGATAGAAGAAACCTTAGCTGTGAAAGGTCCCATCCGTATATTCCTGGAAAAGATGTCTTTATTGAGTCCGATCACAAACAATTAGAAATAATCATGAAAAAAAGCACTAATTGAAACAACCCCCGAGAATTCAGCTAAACCCATATGATGAATGCAGATCTAGAAGCAAAAGTAGAATCCCAAGTCTTTACGGTTAGGAAAAGCCTTCTATTTTCGAATGAAAAACTAAATCAAATCAAAGAAGTGTCTTTGAATAGCGAAATCATGCAGAAAGTGAAAGCCATGACAAAGTATGACTGGACAGACGAAAAGAGCAAAATACTACATGAAATCAAAGAGTATTTACTACATGCACAGACAGAAACGTACTGAATATGATGGACAGAAAATAATTAAACAAACATCAACTGGAAACGAAATTCTGAAAATCGTCCATCAGGGTCATTGGGGTATAGATTAGATCAAGCAGAAAGCAAGAGAAGTAAATTTTTTCGCCTGGAATCTGAGCTCAGATTAAAGATTTTATATCACACTGTTTGTTCTATTTGCATGTCAAACAGAAATAAGATACAAAAGGAGCCACTAATAAGTCATAAATTGCCAAGTCACTCCCGAAAGATTGTTGGTACTGATCTATTTCAATGAGAAGAGGTGCTTCATAATCGTTAACTACTAGATACTTTAAAGTATGTCAACTTGAAAATACTAAACGTACCACAATAGCGAATCATGTAAAATCTGCTAATGCCAGACACTGGATACCAGATTTTTGTATAATCTGATAATTGACCACAGTTTAATAGTAAGTACATGGAGCACGAAGCAAATAGCCTTGATTATTCGCAATCGAGTAGACTTACAGAAAGAACAGTCCAAACTTCGAAAAAAAAAAGATTATAGAAAAACAAAATATTAAACCTGTTGGTTCGCCAACATAAATTCTGATGAATCATATACTAAAGGCAAGATTATCAGTGACAGAGAAACTGCTACAACCTAAACTAATGGACTTAAATTTAATTCAAGAGAACCTAGAAGAAAGACAAATTTAGCAAAAACAGTACTATGATAAAAATACTAAATCTTTGCCTGAATTAAAAGAAGGAGTAATGGTCAGAATACAGAAGAAAAAAGGTAACTGAGAATCAGCTGTAGTATCAAACACACTCATACAAATATCTTAACTTTACACAAGAAGCACTTACTAAAGATTAAATAATTTTTTTATATCTGAAGAAGATAAGCCTGCCATTGAATTAAGTGACACTTTTTTACCTCTTCAGCATACAGTTAGTGTTTAGAAATTCCAAGATTACTTGGGCTCACCGCTAAACTCAGAGTCTATTCAAGATAAGAGTCATCAACACATGCGCCTTGCCCAGTATCAAAGACTAAGCCCTCCGGTGGCTCAGCGTTAAGTCTAAGAGCTTATAACGATAATCGTGGTAGGCACAGCACGAAAAGCTTATTGTGTAGCCTTGTGCTTAACAGCAAACAAATAAACCAAAGACTAAAACCAGAAGTGAAAGAGTCATTAAGGGACTATTACTATTTAATGATTACCCAGAGTCAACAAAATTCATTATTTTATCAACTGTTGCCTGTTTAATTACGTTTTTAAAAAAGAGGTTGGATTAGACTCTAAAACAACTTAATCAATTTGAAGTTTCTAGATTAAAGCTACTTATAACTGTTGTAGGTCGCTTCTAACACCATTTTGTTGTAGATCACCTTGACAATAGTTTATTACAATCGTGTTATATCTGCACTTCGCTTTCTCTTCAACGTATATATATACTTATTTCTATTAGGAATCGACTCATATTAATATACAAACTGCTGTTTATTACTCTAATCAACAATACATAGACTTAGAACTAGGTTTTGTTTTTTACTGGCAGTATATTACGTCTTCCTTCGCCTCTCTGTGTATTCGTTCTCTTTTACATCTCTTCGTCTTTTCCTTCTACTAAACGCCTGTCTTTTATAATCCATTTCTTAAATTTATAATCATAGGGGTCCTGTAGTGTCTATATCACTGAAGAAGAAAGGTGACCGCTCCCTCTAATATTTTACTAACGACTTTTTTTTTTGTAACAAATCTCTTAAAACCTTAAGAACTGTCAAAACCTGGTTGCTTTCTCACCATTCTCAACCCCAGCCAATGGTCCTTACACCTAACTTCATAACAATAAAATTTTTTGTATAAGAAAATTGTAGTATAATGTTGTTTGTTATTAAGCACAAAGCTACACAAAGGGCTATCTGTGCTCTGCCCACTACGGGTATCGGAACCTGGTTTATAGTAGTATAAGTCCGCAGACATGCCACTGTACCACTGAGGGGCATAGTGTAGAAATAAAAGGTAAAATATAAATTATTTATTGAATGTATGTATGCCAATAACAGTGAATTGTTAGGTAACAACGGTAATATTATACTATTACCTACTGAATTTGCTGCCCCATGCAGAACGTATTGTAGTAAATGTTCATATTCGTTCTGTATATACTATTATCACAGTGTGAAGTAAACAATGAAATATAACATGCTAAGTTTATGTAGCCTGTCATTAATTTCTCAGTTATGCATTTGACCTTTACCAAGCTTTAAACTCTGTACATAGACATCATACTGATAATAATGTTTATTAAGGCTTATAGCACCATCTATAGGCGAACATAAAATTTATTTCCTAAAAATGAATACGATGTCATAAATGTATTAAAATACCACTTATAGCATAAATGTGAGAAGATTTCAATATCATATACAAATACACTGAAAATAACTAAAGAACACCAGCACAATATATGTACTATGATATTTTGTATACACTTACTGAGAAATCAGCCAGTCGTGCTTATAGATCTATGACATCGAATATCAACTCATATGTGTTTGTTTTTTAAAGCCACATTGAGCTATCTGCTGTGTCCACCGTGGGGAATCCATCCCTCGACTGTAGTATTGCAAGTTCGTAAACTTACTGCTGTCCCACCCGGGGACATGCCAACTCATACCTTTATGAATGTTAAACGTGTTCCTTAAGCTTTATTGTACACAGTATTTAAGTGTTGCGACAGCTTTTATTTTTTGTAGACCATTGCGTATGGAAATTATAAAAGTATTTGCATTATACTAATATGGTCAAGGGCTATACAAAAATCTTATAAAAGCGTTTCAAGTGGTAGGTCTTCGGATTTACGATGCTCAAATCAGAGGTAGATTCCCCTCGGTGGACACAGCTGATAGCCAAATGTGGCTTTGCTATAAGAAAACACACACACACACACACGTTTAGTTCTAAATACTTTCGGTAATTCTAAAATACGTTGACAACCTGTTTTAGTTTATTTCAATATAAATTGTAATTTGTAATTTAATTGTGCACAAAGCTCCACAATGGGCTATCTGTTCTCTGCCCACCACGGGTATCGAAACCCGGTTTCTAGCGTTGTAAGTCCGCAGACATACCGCTGTGCCACTGGGGGGCTCAATATAAACAAAATATAATTCAAACTTTGATGTAGTAAATGTTAATAACACTAAATTGGAATATATCTATGTCACTTACAATTAATAAAATTTAACAAAAACAAAAATTGAAAATTAGTGAAGTAGGTTACGTAATAAGCTACAATACACTTTATGAACTTAGCTATCGTGATACACATCCAAAGGGCTATCTGTGTGTAGCTGTCCTTAATTTTGAACTGATAGACTAAAAGGAAAGAAGCTAGTCATCAGCACCAACCATCAGCTCTTGGACCACTTTTAAATAACCAAATAGTATACACTTTATGAACTTAGCTATCGTGATACACATCCAAAGGGCTATCTGTGTGTAGCTGTCCTTAATTTTGAACTGATAGACTAAAAGGAAAGAAGCTAGTCATCAGCAC
>NW_013667422.1:0-2794 GCF_000517525.1 Limulus polyphemus
CTTTGCCCCAAAATCGTGCTGAAAACAAGTACATTTGTGTGGTGATGGATTATTTCACCAAGTGGCCTGAGGCATATGCAGTACCAAACCAGGAAGCTACAACTGTAGCTTTGGCTATTAATGATTTCTTCTTCAGGTTTGGTATGCCATACGAACTGCATTCAAATCAAGGTCGTAACTTTGAATCAGCTGTGTTCCATGAATGCTGCAAATCGTTTGGCATACGAAAGACCAGAACAACGCCACTTCACCTTTACTTCCTTCAAATAGCCTCACATGTTGGACCTTTATTTTATAAAATTGAAGAGTTCTGTGCCAAACAAAATTCCAATGTTGTCAGCAGGATATAAATACACCCAGCTGTTGCTTATGTTCTTACAATATCTATAAGTTATTTTTCAGTCATCTGCGGACACAACTTAACTGCCACATCACTCCATCTGCCTAACATGAGATTAAAAATGTTTTAAATGTGATGGTATGTAAAACAACTAAACAGAAGCAGTTCCAAAAATTTGAAAGGGACACTTTGGGGAACAGTTCAGAGTAGATACTGACAATTAACTGATTTGTTACAAAATTGCCATATGCAGGTAAGTGCTCACAAAACTTATATTTATAATGAATGATAATCCAATGCATGATGTTAAAATAAAAATAGATATATCTACCAAACTACATAAGGATATGTCCTGCTGACTATACCTTGTATTGATAATATGAAATGTGATGAAACATTGCAATGTAAAATATCCTCTGTTTCTATGTATTTCAATCTATTTTTATATTTTTGGAAAGCCTTTGAAAATAATAGGCTAGGGGACCTGTTTGACAATTGTTACTATAGGGACTATTTTCTAATGTAAAAATTAAATATTGATAAAAAAACGTCATTTTCCCCTACTTTTTTTCTATTATTAAACATGTATAAGATATCCATGAAAATTTTTTAATGAGAGTATCGTGAAAATCAGACGTGAAATCACCCGCAAGTTTGTTTCATGGTCTCAAGAAACATTGTTCTGATGTTTATATATATATATACATAATCTCAAGTTTATTGTATTTGATTGAGGAAATAAAAATAACACCAATTAGAAGGATTTTTTTAGTTGTACGTATAATTCCTTTTCTATTAAAATGAATTCAACTTGTTGTGTCATAATTATATGTAGTTATGATACTGCTTTCCTTACTTGTTTTGTTGTATCATACATACATGTAATGATAATGGTTTCCTTGATCATTAGCACATAAATAGATGTTATGATTGTTGCAACTAATATTCAGCATGATCACATAACATACAGACAACAAGGTACTATTTGGTCATCAAGGCTGTCATTGCACACACACTTTTTCAAAAAGTTAAAAGTTAAACCTACTCTCCTTTTTTGTCAAAGGAAATAATTGATTTTCTTTTTAAATTCTTGTAAAGTGTTGGGGTGTTGACCTCTCCTACTGCCTATGGCAACTCATTCCATAATCCAATCACCCTGTTAAACAATTAAAATTATCTTAATTAGAGCCTAGCATATCTTTTCTAAATTTTAAACTTGTGTTCTCTCATCCTATTGTCTTCAGAATACAGCACAAAAAAATCAGAGGCTTTTAATCATACACATCCCTACAGATAACTTTGTAAATGTTAGTTTAATATTGTGAATTAAGAAGCTAAGTTCTACCATTTAAGTATTTTTGATATTAGTAATTGTAACTTGCTTACTGGACTATGATGATCATGATAAAGAAAGTGGAAAAATGGAGCAATTTTATAGAAAACTATTGCTTATTATTAAACTGGTAACAAGTTTAGACTGGGAGATGTAGACTTATGGTCAACTCTTTTTTTGTAGAAATATTGAATAGCATTGCACTATGCATTTAAACAAAAATTACTGTATTTAAAAGCTAAGATATTTTTTATCATACTACATTGATAGTAAATAATAGAACACACACAAATACATGTCTGTTCAAAGTGCCATAAAATATGTATTACTTGTCAACATTTTTATTTCTTATTTGATCATGTCTCTGAATAGAATTCATATTATGGAGACATGCACAGTATCTTAGTTAAATACAGCATTAAGATTAAATTTTATTTAATTTTAGACAAAAAAAAATAAAAAGAGTCCATGTTGTAAATACAAAACCAGGATTGAATTTGTAGCAAATTTTTGACAGCAGATTTCATTATTGGATTTTTTTATATTAATGTGTGTTTAAACAATTATTTATTTGAAATCAATCAGCAAAAGTAAAGAAGTATTTTTATTATTTAGAGTAGATAAGAAGCGAGACAAACTTGAAAGAAAGGTGCTGGATAGTCAAGAAAGAGCTTTCTGGGATGTTCACCGGCCAGTGGTACGTGCAGTCTAGTAAACGTAGAAAGTAAAACATTAATAAAGCTCACTGTGATTTTCAACGACCAGTAGTATGTGCAGTCTAGTAAACATAGAAAGTAAAACATTAATAAAGCTCACTGTGATGTTCACTGCCCATTACTACATGTAGTCTGGTAAAAGTAGAAAGTGAAATATTAATAAAGCTCACTGTGATTTTCAATGACCAGTAGTATGTGTAGTCTGGTAAAAGTAGAAAGTAAAATATTAATAAAGCTCACTGTGATGTTCACTGCCCATTACTACATGTAGTCTGGTAAAAGTAGAAAGTAAAATATTAATAAAGCTCACTGTGATTTTCAACGACCAGTAGTATGTGTAGTCTGGTAAAAGTAGAAAGTAAAATATTAATAAAGCTCACTGTGATGTTCACCGCCCAGTACTAC
>NW_013667422.1:3794-8476 GCF_000517525.1 Limulus polyphemus
AAAGCTCACTGTGATGTTCACCGCCCAGTACTACATGTAGTCTGGTAAAAGTAGAAAGTAAAATATTAATAAAGCTCTCTGTGATTTTCAACGACCAGTAGTATGTGTAGTCTGGTAAAAATAGAAAGTAAAATATTAATAAAGCTCACTGTGAATTTCACTGGCTAGTAGTATGTGTAGTCTGGTAAAACTAGAAAGTAAAATATTAATGATGTTCACTGGCCAGTTGTATGTGCAGTCTAATGATAAGGAAAGTAAAGACATTTAGTGAGCAGTTGACACAGTTTCAGATTGAATAAAATGTAGACATTTGATAAAACCTACTAGGCTGAGCTGAAAATAAATGATAAAGAGCATGACAACAAAAAATATTGGGGTAAAATAATACATATCATTGTCTTTTGTTTTTTATTTTTATTAATCAATTATAAATAATATATGTTTTTACAATTTTTGTTTGCCAAATTTTACCATATCAGCCATGATTTAAATGTCAAGTATGTTATAAACAGTAATTCTTCATCTCTATCACACACACATAATGAGGAGTTACTACCTCATTTACATTTTGCCAAACATAGTGTAACTGAAGGTTTTCAGTCTTCAAAAAACAATAGAATTTCATTTGGTGAACTTTTCAAGATGCATATCAATATTTCAAAGTAACTTAAATGTCATTTAGTTTTAGTTATTATCTAATACTCTTGACAAGAGAGATAATTTGTCATACTAGGTAGAGCTCACTGATCAAAAGGCAGTTAAAACATTAAAATCAAAGTAGGTATTCTGAATCTTTGGAACAACTATTTAAGTGTTTGTCATAATACAATACAAATGTAGCTGTTTTCTGATTTAAAAGCAGGAAAATTATTGACTAAACTACTATAAATATTTTTACTCCAGCCAGGGTGTGTCAATACCACAGAACTCGATATCAAAAAAGCTTGCCATATGAAGAAGCCAATGAGAAGTGCCAAAGTAAGTATTCAGAAATTGTAATTACATGCTAAATTCTTTTCCTCTTTAATGCTTTCTCAAAATATTTGGAATCATGATTGTCTTGAAGTATGGTGATTTTTATCCTCATTATAAACAATTGCTGATTGAAAATCAATTCTTCTTTTGTTTTATTAACATGCCTACATCTTTAATACATTTATAAGACAATAAACTTGATCAAAGTTTTTTGTTTCAATGGAATATTACTTCTTATATGTTATTAAATGGCTTTTAATGTTAAATTTCTACACATAGTTTTAGTAAGTTATTCTTAAATCTAATACCTTTACCTGCACAGTTAAATCAAAGAAAATCTGTTCAGCATATGATAATTATAAAAAGTACTATACATTTTGTCTGATTTCTTTTTAAACATCAGGATTAAAGATTGAAGTAAAAATTTGCTTTCTTTATCTTATTTGATTTACTAATACAGTACTGTTGTATATCTTAGTGTTGGATTGTATTTTCTCTTATACATACTTAAAAGAAATCAGTAATAAACTATGAAACCCAGTTTTTGACTTTGTTTTCATACATATAGAGTACTGGATGCAAAGTCAGCCCAATGACAGAAGCTGATATAGCCCAGTCTACAGAAGTCTTACAGAAAGAGGTTTGAAAATTCCATTATTGAAAATTAAATACATTAAGTTGAAAGTTGTAATTGGTTGTTATTGAAAGGTTTTGAGATGGCTTCTACAAACAAGGTCCTTGGTTATCTCAACCTTTTTTCTCTGAGTATATAAACTTTATTTTAACTATTAAAACTTAAAAAGAACTGATTGATATTCATTCTTTAATGCACATCTATGAGAAAATATAATTGCTCATGATGAAACAACAACAAAAAACTGACCACTTGGAAGTGATAAATAAAACTGAAATTGGTATTTTAGCCCCTGTAGGATTCACCTACCTGTATAAACGAAACACAATGTGACTAGATTATACTTTTAATGAAATTAAAACTCGAAAAAATTTTCCTTATTACAATAATGTTTTACATCACCCAATCTTCTAACTGACACAGTATGTTGTTATATTAAGTTGTGAGTTGTATAAATGATCTTGAGCAACACAAACGTGCACATCATCCAAAATTATCTTAGCAAGTGTTAGTAGCAAAGATAATTCTTTCTTTGCAATAGTTCTGTTTTTCAAGCATCAATGGTTAATTAAAACATTCATTGAACAATATTAAGTATGTTTCATAGATCCACAGTAAAATCTATATTTTCACAAGAAATATGGCTTTATTGTGTACAAGTTTGAATTTTTGGAGAAACATATTTTAAATTTCAATAAATCATATTTGATAGATTGATGTCTGAAGATTTTAGTAGTAATAAGGTTGAAACACATTATCAATAAGCTTTAATTTCTTGTAAATGTAAGGTTTGTTAGTCATTTGTTTTAATATTGGTTTTATTAAGTCTCACAAATTATGCCATATTCTCATGTTTTCTGTTTTATGTCTTTATTTTTTCAGCATGTTGCCAAAAAAAAGAGAGATATGAACAATAATTAAAAATTAGATTTTTATTGTTTTCCAGATTACCACCCTAAAAAGTAGATTAGACCGAAGAAATGTCAAAATATCTAAGGTGGCTGAATCGTAAGTAGAATTTTCCTGTAGATTTGATACCTTTTTTTTTGTTGTTGTTGAAAACAGAACAGATATTCATTTGATATTTGATAGTACTTTCATAAAACCACGTTATTAATTTTATTTACAAAATTTTCAGATAATAAAAGTCAGCCAGCAGTGATATTAACCTAGGTGGGCTAGTGACAACTGAAATAAGAACTCTAAACTACATCAATATTTTACTTGTCATGAAACTAGTTTTATAATTAGTGTCAGCTTAGGATGTTTCTTGTTATATTTATCAAACTGAAAAATTAAAGAGTAACTGCTGTAGTTAGTTAGAAAGCTGGACAGTCTCCATATACCTTGATCAATGCATAAATCTTGTTCGTGTACTCTATTTTCCTGAATATCTTAATATAGCAAAATAATACACTTTTTATGAGAAACATGTGTCAACTACAACATATCTTAATTTGTTTTTTTGAATGAAATTAGCAAGTTCAATCATTTTTATATGAAAGAAATATCAAGAAAGATATTTTATTGTTCAGCTCATTTTACTGATTTATCTATCTCTTTGGATATAATAGATAGATAAATAGATATAAAACTTATATAAGGTGTTTCCCATGGAAAGAACCTGATAGAAAACTGTTTTTTATTCTCTTATGAAAAACTCATGATTTTGAACAGTAATATGTGTTTGTGTGTTAATGCTTTTTTTTTTTGTCGTAAGGTATGTTAGTTATTTTGAGCAGTACCAAGAATATGATCCTTTTCTAACACCTCCTGAGCCATCAAATCCATGGGTATCTGACAGTCCAGATTTTTGGGAGCTAGAAAAACAAGCGTAAGTCTTAGGTTTTTGTACAATAGCATATTGTAAATGGTTTCTTTTGAAACGTTTTATAACAATATTTTTTTTTATAACATAAATATTTGTGATAAGTTAATGGATAATATTTTATACCCATATCTAGTTTATGCAAACAACATTCATTTATGGAAATTTCAAGTCTTCATTCATAATTAGCTTTTAAAAGTAGCATTTCTCAGATTTTTTTCTACACATCTACATAAAAGACAAGAATAAAATACATGCATTCTTTATGGTGTCATAATTTTGAGTTTATACAATTATATGGGTCACAACTGCAGTGAAAGAGCCTCATCTACTTTTTGCTTCAGATATTTAAAGAAAAATATGCACATGTAATTGTAACAACTATTTGTGCATTATGTTAGGTAAAAACTAAAATGGTTGGTTAACATTTTAGAGAATCTGCTGCTTACTGTATGTGCTGTTTCATCACAACCTACGACTTAAGTTAGACTGTATGTATCTACGTGTAAAAAGTCTATGTATTGAAAGCTATGAAAATGAATGACCAGGAGGACATAACTTTAGATGGAGGTGTATTTGAAAGTGTTGAAAGTAACTTGTTGCACTTTTTGGCATGATTGTTGACTTTGTGAGAGAATTAATTATACTTGTCATAAGATATTAGTATTAGATCTATTATATTTTTAAACACTACATTCTTTATCTAGTCCTTTATGAATTTTCAACAGTTAGAAGAGTGTATAATAATAGCATTCCAACTACATGATATTCATTATATCCAGCTGGCATAAAGAGCTCTGGATTGAGCAAAATGCATCATCAGCAATGGATACAATGAATATAGTGTGGCTGGAATACTATTTTTATACCATCTTCCAATTCTTAAAATCTGGTAGTGACTAAAGAATATAGTGTTTAAAAACATAATAGGCTTAATACTGATGTGTTATGACAAGTATAGTTAATTATAAACATGCTTTTCCTGCTTGTATAAGGTGTTTACACACTAACAAGTAAGAGAATTACTACAGAAAAGAATGTGACAGGCGAGCTAACAAAGATATGGAAAAAAGAAAGCTGAAGCAGGAAGCTGAAGGTTAAAATATTGAAAACATTAATCCTGTGCATATGGGAGGGTCAAAGTGCACATGTCATGACATTTTTTGCAGAGTTACTTTCAAAATTTAATTAAGCTGCTTTATCATCAATGTACAGGGGTTGGACAAAATAATGGAAACACCTTGG
>NW_013667422.1:9352-10874 GCF_000517525.1 Limulus polyphemus
CCTGTATGTCAATATGCTTGGCATCAAAACTTAGTTTATAATTAAAATTTTTCAATTATGTAAGTTTTGATATCTTAAATTAAAAAAGGTAAACTGAAATAAATTCTCATTCTTTGCTTCTCTGTGTCATGATACATCTGCACTCTGAATTCTCCATTTTAGTTTTTCTTACTACCCTATATGGGTTTCAGATTGTCTGAAACACATATTATAAAGATTTGCAAGCCAGAATATAAAATATGAACATCCAATCTTTTTTTTTGCTTTACTGGGATATCAAAATATTTGTCACCCCCACACGACATGTTCTCCCATCTTTTTCTGTTTTTCAAGACATGTCTATAATTTTCATCGACAGTGCTATTGGACATGTTTATAACCAATGGAAAAGGTATATATTCCTTATATGGTTAATTCCTTTCAGGCAGCCAAGCAGATAGTTTCCTTGATATTCATTCTCTGTGATTGTTGTTTTGTTCAGCTCTGAGCAGCTAACAGAATTTTATTAACCTATTTATAACTCAGCTAGAAAACCTGTTTGATAATAGTAGTTTTTGTATGTTATTTTCTAGTGTCTGATGTCTTCTTTATTTCTAAAGCAACATGAGGTATTTTGTGGACAATCAACATAATGTGAAAAAAGTAGAGACAGGAGAGTTAATGAATGAGTAAGAGAGATGGTGAGATTCCAGAAAGGTTTGTTAGCTGAAGTGGAGAAAAGGAAACTGACAGTATGCTCATTGGAAGAGAAGATGCACAAACTTGGTTCTAACTACAGCTGAAGGGATGATGAGGATCAAAAACAAATAAGGAAGGAGAAAAATGATATGAATAGATAACAGCAAGAAGTGGACTGGCAGGAATTTCGAAGAGATAGGACAAAGAGCTGTAGCAAGAGGAGGACTCCTCCAGAGAAACCATATGATCTCTTATGGCTATGATTTAAGTCAGTCAGTCTATAAATATGTTATTTTCAGATATTTTTAAAATCTTTATAAAATATACTTCAGTTTATGTATTTCTGTTACTGAGCAAGTTATATTCTATTCTCAGCAAAGAAATACCCCCCAGAAGAGTTCGAAGGTGGGCGTTTTCTCTCCAGGAGTTACTCAAGGATCCCGCTGGTAGAGATCAATTCATAAAGTTTTTAGAAAAGGAATTTAGTGCTGAAAATCTCATGTGAGTCCAAAACAAGCAATTTAATGTAATTGTAAAGAATTCTGTCTTCATACACCTGTGATGTTTTATGTCATTCTATCTAACTGTCTAGGCTGTTTTGTTTCTAAATACATCCGATTGCATGTATTTTCATCAGAAAATCAATCCGCTTTTACTTATTGAACCAATTTATATATCAAATATTGACTGGTTTGTCTGTCCTTCTCCCTCAGTTTATTTATATATCTCTCTCTCACACTATCTCTCTTTATATATATTGTTACAACAGAGGAAGTCACGCGACGCTGGGAGCATGCGTGCTGGAGTTTCTCAAAGGATCATGAATTTGCCTGCCAACTCGAGT
>NW_013667422.1:10932-13725 GCF_000517525.1 Limulus polyphemus
ATTACAAAAAGTTGTATCGATAAAGAATAAACTGGATTAATCAAGAGAGGACTTGTATCACTGATATTCCTCGGAAAGCGTTTCTACCGGAAATTATCAAGCAAGCAGATACGCAACAATATATAAATATATATATTTTTTTATTTTTTTTTTCGAGTATGTGTGTGAAATCACATGTAATCTGACATATAGCTCTTTGTATGTGATGTAACTAAGACAGAGCCAAACATTTTGATTGGAACTTTTAGTTAGACGAATTTTTTGTTACAGTAATTTTATTTATGCATATATTTCCTTGGAATTGGATAGAAGACATAGTGTTTGTAATGATTCTTTTAATGTATGACCTTTAAATGTGAAAAACACTAAAACAACATTTTTAATAACTACCCCTTTTAAGTTAAACCTTACACTTCTCTTGATACCTAGTTTTTCGTTTATTTATTGAATTATGTTCCAGTTTCCTTTATATGCAATTTTATTTTTAGGCAATGAATGATATCCCATAATTATGTTATATGTCTTATATTAACTTTTATTCAAAGAATATTATCCCATGATTATATCATATATCTAATATTAACATTTGTTAACTGAATAATGTCCAATAATTATTTCATGTCTCTTACTATTTATTATTCAGTGAATGATATCCCATAATGATTCCATATATTCAATTTTAGCTTTTATTCACTTAATGATATCCTTGAGTTATCTATTTTTAATTATTATTGATGGAGTGATATCCCATAACCAGAGGCATTGCTAGGTGCTTAAAATATTCAAGGCTCATAAGCATGGGAATTTTTGGCATTTCAGTGCGATATTGAATACGGGTTTTCTATTCTGATTTTTCAAGACACCAACTGAGGATTTGGAGTATGGGCCCAATGTGCCAATGACTAGCAATACCTCTGCCCATAATAGATTTCATATAAGTTTAACTTTTATTCATTGAATATCCATAATTTTCATTTTTCTAATTTTAGTTTTTTGTTTAATATCTTACATTTTTTGCTATATATACACTTTGTTTTACTCATTGAATAATATCCTATGATTATATTAACCCATATATTTAGTTTTACCTTTTATTCAATGAATAGTGTCCAGTATTTACTTTGTGCACTGCATTTCAACCTTTGCTGATTGACTGATATTCCATGCTATCTAGTTTTAATTTTTATTCACTGAAAAATAACCCACAACTATCTCATATAGCTAATATTTGTGACAAAAAAATCACTGACACTACAGATGTTGTATTTTCAACATTCTCCATTATGTATCCATGTTGTATTGAAACCAGGTTCCAGTTTTCTGAGTTTAAACCACAAACTCGAAATTCTTTTACTGCACATATACATAGTATTTCAGGCATACTTCTGTTTTCATGATCCAGTTCAACTGATTAGTCCTGATACTGAATGAAATGCTTTTTCAGCAGTAACTTGTAGCAAACTAAAGGTACTTCAAGTTGAAATGCAATTTTCACATACTTGTGACTTCAAATCTGAAATGGGCATAGGAATAAAAATTGAAAAAACATATGCAGTGTTAATTGATTTTTATCATTATTATTATTAGATCCATTGTAACTTAATGGTTCACCAGCTTTTGTTATTTAAACTGTATCTTATGTAACTATTTTTAATTTTGTTACTAATTGCTATTCCCAATTTATCTTGTGTATCTAGTTTTAAAGTTTATTCCTTCAATAATAGCATAAAGTCTGAATATTTTCAAATACTGAATACAATTATTATTAGTTTATAGTTCTATCAACTGAATGGAAACTTAAAAACATCTTTTTAACAAGATATTTGTCTTTGATTTCTGAAATATACATGTTTTTTTTTAGGTTCTGGGATGCTGTGCAAGGTTTGAAACAAGTACATTCCAAAGATGTTCCTGTTAAAGTTCAGGAAATATGGAAGTAATTAGTAAATCATACTATTTTCTTAGTGCTATTGCATATTAATAAGCACATCCAAAACGTTTTATAATATATTAGTGTTTACATGGCTAATATTACATTAGAATATTCTTAAAAGCATTTCATTTCCAAAAACAAGTAATGACACTGCTTAAAACATTTGTTAAGTGTAAAACAATAACTAAAATTGCAGTAACTGTTCATTTAAAAAATAACAATAGATTATTAATAATGCATCAGATATGCAGTCATGAAATTTTGTCATAAAGAATACTTTTGGTATTATATATAAAATTTTACAATACAATATTATTTAGTATTGAAGATTGTAAGAAAAGTATGATATGTTCCTAAAAAAACTTTGATTTTTAACCTATTGACTGTTGATTTGCTGTATAGGATATTGTATTACTCACAAAAATTCTGTGCACATTTAAAGCAGTTCCAGTCAAACACATTGTTTCTTTAATTTTTTCAGTATTTTACAAACTTTTATTATGAAAGAAGTTAGTCAGTGCTTTTACACCAAAATTATAGCTCATATATATTTTACTGATTCAACAAAACTAATATAATAATAATAGTGTCTGTAATTATAATAAATAAGAAGAACAACATGATATTCAATTATACATTTATAAAATTAAAAATCATCTTATGATAATGAAAGCAATTTCACTTAAAGCTTAATAAAAAATATTGCTTACAACTGATAAATTTATTATTGAGATGATTTAAACTGAGGAGTACAACCACCTATGTTCATAAAAACACAAATACTATAGAATGTTTATTAGTAATTTAAGGTGTTTAAGAATTTTGGTATTCACACATTATTGGGTTTTATCATTGAAATT
>NW_013667422.1:14264-16657 GCF_000517525.1 Limulus polyphemus
ATTATTGGGTTTTATCATTGAAATTATAGACTAACTTTCACCTCATAAAAAAAAATTATTTCAAAAGTTCAGTTTTTATAATTATTATAAATGAATATCACACTGACTGGTTTAATCATTTAGATTAACAATATAATTATGCACTTCAATAGATTTTATTTGGAAAATTGTGGAAATATGGTAGTATTTAGGATTTCCTCTATTGGCTTTAAAAAGATAATACTTTATTTTATGTACTTTTTATATGAATTGCATTCTGGAATATTTTGTTTGATTATAGTCAAAATGAAATAAAGAGCTTCATAATAATCTGGTAGTCTGAAGGCTTACAATGGTAAAAACTGGGTTTTGGTACTTGTGTTTGGCACTTTCTGTAGCTTTGTGCTTAACAACAAACAAACGTAATAATATTATTATTATAACAGCTTCTATCATTAGAGGAGTTCTTTTTTTAATTATTTACTCCACTTAATAAAAAAAAGTTGATTTTTTCGATAGAAAATTCTACAGCTTTCTTCTTTAATATAACTAATGATAACAAAGTGATAAGCCTAATTTCATAAATATATAATGCTGATCAAAACTTAAGGCACTGAACTAACCAACTCAGACTCAATAATCAGCCAACAACTTAACACTATATATTACTCTAATCTAGCTACCATTTTTATACAGTTCAAGCAATTTCTCATATTCTTAAGAAATTTCTAGATATCATAATACATCAAAACTTCATCTAATGAACAACACAAATGTCTAAATTAAAATATTAAAAACATAGCTTACAATTAAATAAAAACTTTTTGGGTGACATGAAATTCCAATACAGTGTATCAGAAGGCATGTTTACGATATACACTTTTGGATATAATCAGGTTTTACTACATAAAGATTAGGTATTAATGCATGTTGTGGGATAATTGATTTAAGTAAGATAGGTATGAGAATGATAAGGACATTAGGTTTTTCATCAAGTGATATTGTCTTATTTAAGCTCAAAATTCATAAGAGAATGAGCTTCAATATGATATATGAAATGTTTTCTTCATTCATTAGTGAATATCTGGGCCCTGATGCTAACTCACCAATTAACATTGATTCCAAAAGCTATGAACTTACTAAAAAGAATATTGAAAAACCAGGCAGGTGGACATTTGATGAAGCTGCTGTAAGTCAGATAATCAAGATCTATTAACTTTGATTGTAATGATTTAGATTAAATTCAGTGAATATTTAACAGAAAAATTATATTAAGTCATGAGGAATATTGCATTGCCTCTTGCTTATGTGAGAAAGTTAGCCACTCTGGACCATTTGTTTGTTAGACTTTTAGACTGTATATCACTTCCTTTATTTCTTCTATACAATCTTTATTTTTTTCATTTTACTTGGTGTAGTCACATCTCTATCACCTCATGAAGAATGATAGCTATCAAAGATATCTAAGATCTGAGATGTACAAGGAATACCTCAGTGGAACAAAAAAGAAAGTAAGTTAACCCTCAAATTACAGACTTATTGTTATGCCATTTATTACAAGTGGGTCCCATATATTTCATCATATTGAGTAATTTTATGTTTTTGCCTATTATAACATTCAGTTTAAAGGACCAACCAAAAAGTGGATTAAATCACTCATTTTCTATGTAAAATGCATTGGTGTACCCTAGAAGTAATTGGTAAGAATAACTGCAATAGGTATGGTATTTTTGTTTACATTTTTTTGTGTGACTCACATTTCAATAGAGACCCTGTAACCAACAAAGTCACAGACCCATAAACAATTTGGTTCATGAATAGTTTAGAAAAACTGCTATAGATGTTATCAATAATTCTAGAATTAATGATTTAATGTAATAAACGATTCTTAACCAATCATGCTTTAATATCTTGCTGTTACCTTCCTCAAAATTTTAAGATGTAACTTTGTATCACTTTTTGAAGTGTTTTACTTCAACCTTTAAAGTGAGTTTTTACCATATGTCGCACAGTAATTCCAAAGTCTTCTTCAAACAGTTTGAATTTGTTATAAAAAATCATCAGCTGCGATTGAACAATTGTAATCCAAACCAATAACATCTTGTGTATTTAATAATTACTTACTGCTTTTATATAGTTTATCCAGACTTTGTCAGCATGTTCGCTACTCTAAATTATTTTTCTAGTATACTCTTACAATTGTTATATTGTGACCTTACTCTTTAATCTTTAAACTCATGTTATCCTGAATGGGGATGGTAAGAATTTTCTCTTTTTCATTGGGCCCGGCATGGCCAGGTGGTTAGGGCAGTTGACTCGCAATCTGAGGGTTGAAGGTTCGAATACCCATCACACCAAACATGCTCGCCCTTTCAGCCGTGGGGGCATTATAATGTGACAGTCAATCCCACTAT
>NW_013667422.1:16667-24880 GCF_000517525.1 Limulus polyphemus
AAAAGAATGAAGTGGTTCATATATCTAAAATTAATTTTTATCTTGTCTTGAAGTTAATTTCAGCCGTGGGGGCATTATAATGTGACAGTCAATCCCACTATTCGTTGGTAAAAGAGTAGCGGTGGGTGGTGATTAGCTGCCTTCCCTCTAGTCTTACACAGCTAAATTAGGGACGGCTAGCGCAGATAGCCCTCGTGTAGCTTTGCGCGATATTCAAAACAAACAAACTCTTTTTCATTCATAATTCTAAGACATGAGAGCTTGAAGAAGTGCAATGGGGTAACAATCTTCTTTTACTATGCTTAATTCAGTGAACTATTTAACACTGTGTTTAAATATAGATTTATAGTATTGTCTTTATTCATGTATATATATATATATATATATATGTTAAACTATAATCACATTTTATACCAGCTAGTTTTTGAGCTAGGACTCCAATAAAATTTGCACAATAATGGGCAACTACAATAAATGAAAGTAATCAGTGGCATAACCAAGGCTTGAGCCTCTCTAGGCATGTAACTGACCAATGCCTGAGAGAGTGGTGATAAATTCTTGACCTATAAAAGAACTGAAGAGATAAAAAGTTAGTTTGTTTAGTAGGGGGGGTGAGAAGTGTGAAGAGTGGAAATGAATAATCAATGAGCTGATAGAATCCCATGTTAGTGCTTAATTAAGTGTATCACTTAATTTGTATGATTAAATGCTCTCTGTGTGTAGAACGGGTAACCTGGCTGGATTTGTATTGAAAATAATGTTGTTTTGATATAATTACATATAATGCAATGCCAGAACATTCTACATTTCTTTGGTCATAAACTCGGGCAGGTTCTGCATACATACATACATACAAAGGGACCAGAACAAAGTGATGTCTGAAAAGTGAGTATGCCATGATGATGCATAGACAACTTTAAAGGCTTGTTTGCATCACTGAAAGTAACTAAGACAGGTTTTTATTATATATATTTGAATTGACAATGAACAGCAAGAATATTTAACGTAAAATAATATTTTCATCTTAAATTTTAATCTGTGACTTTTTTTGACCCTGCAGACTTCTATAAAGGGTATACGTTCAGTTATCTTCCCAGGCAGGAAGGACCAGAACTCAACTTAATATGTTTTCACACAATTATGTGCACAGGTAGGATAAATAAAGACAAGTTTTGAATAAGACATAAGGACTATGACCATTTCACCAAAGCATGTTTCTACTTTTACCAGGACTTATTTGGAAAATTAGATGATTTCACTTAGTGTTGAATCAAATCTCTCAGTTATCTTTCTGTCTTCGTATATTTTAATTTTGTAGTGTTGAAAGAAATATAAAATGGTAAATATTTACTTTAAAAACCTAGATTTGAAAAATATTCTATGGTGATAAGCTTCTGCATACCATACATATGAAACTTTAGCATGAAACAACTAATGTTCATTAATTTATAGCATAGTAAAATTTTGCAATTAGGTCTAAATATATTCTAATTAGTTATACGTGTAATTTTTTCATTAAATATTTGAGTTCAGAAGTATTTTTTTTTTATTACAGAAAATCCATAAATTTCATTCTGTTTTTGTTTTCCACACATCATGCTCAAGATAATTCTTTTTTTATTGTATAGAATAGCTGAAAATTCTTCTTTTATTTTTTTGTTGAAACACTATGCAAAAAGCTTTCACACTTACTCTTTCTTCCTACTTACTATCAAAATGTTAATGAGGAAAATTGAAGTTAAACTCTTGTTTTATATCTTCAAAAGCATTTCCAATGAGCAGCTTAAGTTTTAACTTCTTAACACACACAAAGTTTACTTAATTCTTCATTTTTTGAATATATATGTTAAACTATAATCACATTTTATACCAGCTAGTTTTTGAGCTAGGACTCCAATAAAATTTGCTCAATAAAGACATTATTGTTTTAATAGTCTCTACCTTCTTAACATAATGTCCTTCTGAATTTCAAGTTGTATTGCCTTTATTATCTTTTACAAAGGAAAGAAACCTTACCAAACTTTTGCAAAACTGGAAATTTTGACTCCAGTTTTAGCCCCAAGAGAGGAATTGTCAATTAATGAGGACAGGTCATCAAGATATTTTTATCGACTGAAACACACTCTTCATATTATTCTGTGAGAGAAGGAGCTTAAAACTGAAACATTGTGTATAGTGGTAGGACGAGATTTACATCACCTATTTTGTTAGATGTTTCTTGCTTATCAGTGGGTCACCTTAGCTAATACTTTGTCTTGTTGTTATTTTAGTCTTTATTACTATGTCATACATTCTCGAGATTGGATATTTATTTTAACATTGTTGAGTATTAGACAGTGGGTTTTAAAATCTAAGATTTTGTATACCCTGCAAGTTCCAAGCAAGAACTGAAAATATGGATATTTATTTTAACATTGTTGAGTATTAGACAGTGGGTTTTAAAATCTAAGATTTTGTATACCCTGCAAGTTCCAAGCAAGAACTGAAAATATGGATATTTTTTAGAATTTCTTATTAGATTGCCTGCCTCCTGTTACAGGCTATTTTTGTGTTAGAAATACATACATATATATATATATAACAATTTTCACTTAGTCTTATTTCCAATTAGCATTGTTATTTAATGCTAAATATTAAACATAGAAGTGAATAAGAGAACAAAAATATCTAAAATGTTTAGATATTTTATGCTACAGAATTTTAACTGTAAATACCAATCTTTAGTTTGAATTACCAAAGACTTGAGTAAAACATAAACCCCAAGTTCAACAACAAGGAAGGGTAATAACTAAATGAAATTTTAAATAAGAGATGGAGGGGAACTTTTGAAAATTAACTATTCTTCTGTGATTTCATATATTCTTTAAATTATAAAAAAGTGAGGTAAGATAAAACAAAGTGAAATGATTTCCAATGTTAGTATGTATATGTTTTTTTCCTGTCTTCTACTGGTTTGAATAAGGAGAGATGTATCACCTTTTTCTCTCTGTTTCTGTTGTCAGTATAAATAATGTTTTCTTAACATCAGATTGATGTAAAAACCTACAGTCATAATTAATGTATGCATGTAATTTGAATAAAATCTGTGAAAGAACTTAAGAATTTCAAGTAGAATCAATACTCAAATTTTGGATCCATGTATCAAACTTTGCAAACAGGTATTAAGTAATTGATACTTGAAACCATTGGTACTTGGTGAAACTCCATAACTACAGAATTGATGAAAAACAAGAAAATTGTACATTTCTCAAATACATCATTTACTCATAACCATGGTTTCACCAGTAAAGGCATTATTACCTGATGATGCTTTTACTGTCAAAACCATGGCCGTGAGTTAATGTATTTATGAAACAGTTGTCTTGTTTTTCCTTAATTCTGTAAGTGTTAAGTAAGTTTGTTCAATATATAACTTGTATCTGTATTTAATATCAATGATCCAGAAATGTTGAAATAATCCAAAATAGGTATAACAGAGATTTTTTTATATCCATTAAAGTCAAAATATTACCATGCACAAAATGTCATATGTTGACTGTCACCTGAAAGTAAGTAAATAGTAGGTAGTCCATTGGGAAACATCTTAATACAGTCCAGCGGATAAGCTTGAAATTCTTCAAATTGTAAGGAAAGCATGAAAATTGGCATACATATAGATTTTCATATAGAGCTGCATATAAAAACAAAACCCATTGCAAATCTTGCCCCAATCAATAGCCATCTCTGATTATAATATGGCCACCATCAAAAACCAGCATTACTCAACTATATGCTTTATATGTACATTAAAATGTCACCTAAATATTTAAAATTTGGCATACTTATGGAAATTCATGCATAAACAAGATCCATACAGCTGCCATATTGAATTCCAATAAATCCATAGAAATGTTACCTTAATATCCAAAACCACATTTCCCCTATCAGAGAGGGAATTATAGCATTTAATTTAGTGTATTAAGTTCTCTAGTTAATGTCTAAAATTTTACTCTTTATAGTAGAAATAGCATCATGAGTCCAGCTTATATATTGTATCACATGGCAATACAATCTTCCCCACATTTATTGTATTTTTATTAAAGTATGTTTAAGTAGCCATATACAAAAGTCTTGAAATAAATAGTTATATCAGCTGTATAGCATATGAATTATGATGCACACCTGTTAAATGTTTACCACAATGTGAAACATCATCCATCATTTGTGTAAACTTTACTCAAATACAAAGACACAAAAATAACAATCACACTTAAAGCACTAATAAGTGTCCAAATTTTATTGTAACTTATGCTATAACAATCATGTGATTCATCCAAATGTGTGTATAATTTACACCAACATAGATAAAGACAATGTAAAGTATATCCCAACTATCACGGCCTTTTGAAACATTAATCTTGGTGGCAATTTCCAGCACAGAAACATATTGCAATGAAGTGCAAGCTAGCCTTGCAGTATTTACAGAAACCCCTGCATGCTTTCTTGCAGGAGCATGGATGAGCTCATAGCAGAATTTGGCAGCCTCTGATAGGGTTACCCACAGTGGTGTTCAGCCTTGGTCTGCTTGATCCCAACCTCATTCACCTAGAGTCGGTACATCCTGTTTAGGCACTAGTGATTGCCACATATACGACCAGCCTGATAAGCAGCTCTTTTGACATACTGCCCAAGAACATCCTGCATTGGAGGGATGTTTTCTTTGGGCAAAGAGTGTTTGATGGTTCTGGTTCACATAACTAATTGGGCAAGGGTGGCTTACATTAATACAGAGCACCATTTTATTAATTCAAGATCTTCCTGCATGTTTTCTTGTGGTATTTTTTGAAAGGTTTGTAAATACTGTTGTCACATTAGGATATGCCTTCCATGTCTCAAATGTGTTTTTACTTCATCCTCCAGAGAAGGCTGACACAATATTGCAACCCATGAATGTATGAAAGAAGGCTTAGCATGTGCTTGGAAGAAGATCATTGGCAGTGCTGTGTACAGGGATGCATGAAAAGTTTTTGCCAACTTCAAAGGCAATCCATAATTTCTGTATG
The DNA here is from genome assembly GCF_000517525.1 of Limulus polyphemus. Lineage (NCBI taxonomy): Eukaryota > Metazoa > Arthropoda > Merostomata > Xiphosura > Limulidae > Limulus > Limulus polyphemus. Next base: position 21,710 of record NW_013667422.1, read on the forward strand.
TGTAATTTGTACACACAGGCAGTTGCCAGAATTATAACATCATTATCCATTGCTCTGATAATTTCTTTAATGTATTATTCGTTGGCCACATGCAAGATGAAACTGGTATCTGCCCCCTCATGATTGCATTGGATGAGTATATGCATAACAAAAAGAGTTGAACTGACAACAACATTATTATAAGTGCTGACCAACTCAACCCCTATAGGTTAATAATAGCTAAATGCTCTGTTTACAATTTTGTAGTTGTCCACTTGATTTTCAAATACAATAGCAAACTAGCAATGGTTAGCAGTGTGTTTTAATATTATAATGACTTATGAATTTATTTAAGTGTTAAAACCAAACTCACTGTCCAAGACAAAATGTGTTTAGATATTTATATGACACTTCTATGAAAATTAGAAGCATATAATTATGCTGGTTTTTTGTGGTGGACATGTTGGAATTCAATATGGCAGCTGTTTGTGACAAGATCTGGAATCTTGCTTTTGTGTGAATTTAAGTATGGAAATCTATATGTATGCCAAATTTTAAATATATATATATGACATTTCTATGTACATTTGAAGCATACAGTTAAGTAATTCTGGCCATATTAGAATCCAAGATGGTAGCTGTTTAGGGCAAGGTCTGCGATGGGTCTTGCTTTAATATGAATCTCCATATGAAAATCTGCCTGTATGTAATTTTCATACTTTTCTTGCAATATGAACAACTTGGATAGTTTTTGGTGCTTATTTGTTGGACTAATACATGTATTATAAAATAAAAGTTATCTTTATTTTATTTAGAATTAGAAAGAAAATTGTGATGAATATATTTTATAAAAAACAACAAGTGTTTGCGTTAATTATTTTTCATTCCCTGATAATTTTCAGTACATCTAACCAGTTTCACTGAAATAACAAATTGTAAACTATGAATACAATTAATATTTAGTATAATACTGAGGGGAATATTATCCAGTTCTATTAACCTTTTCCTCTAAAATTATCCCCTGTAATGCTTCAAATTATAGTTACCCATCCCCTCTTAATTTGAATTTACTTTTACAAACAAGGACATAAATAAAGATGTAAAACATTTTCATGGCATTTTTTTTTTCAGTGACTAATATGTCATATCAAAAATTATAAATTATTCTGGCAAACCCTTTTGTTTTCACATATGAATGAAAAATAATATTTTATGTATCCTGTGAATTAGTCCCTTTTTTACCATTCTTTTGATATTTAAAGTTATTTTACAGTTTCCTTCATATATTATTCCATCGTATATATGAAATATGTAGCACTCAGTCCTAAAACAAGTTTTAGTTTTATTTTCCTACAGCTAAAAGTAAACATTCTGCTATTTAGAAATGTCTGAATGTCTCAGGCAGATCTGAAATATCCTGGTGATTAACATTTCTTGAAGTAAACAAAGATGTTTCGTTTTATTAAAAGAATGAAGTGGTTCATATATCTAAAATTAATTTTTATCTTGTCTTTGAAGTTAACTGTTGAGTGTTCTCATGCAATATGTTTGTGCAAAGACACATTTTTTTAATAGTTTCCATCCAAAGTCTATCTCTGTGTTTTCTTTAACCTTATTAAAACATACACAATAGTTTTTAGAAAATTAGTGTAACAAAATACCATTTTGTCCAAAAACATTATAGAACATGCTAAATGGAACTACAGATATTCCACTGTTTTTATTTGAATGTCAGATCTTTGTCACCAGCATTGTTATTACCTTTTTTTTTTGTAATTGATATATTTCTTTGTAATGTACTTTTATTATTACTAGAAGTACCCTATTATGAGGACCAAAATAATGATAAGTAGAACAGAATCATGTCCTGCTACTTTATTTTATAAAATCATTTCTTGTAGAACTGTAAATCTACTAAATTTCCATAACTGAAAATTTTCCCATAATTTGATTTTTATCAGACATTTTAATGTTGTTTAATTTTTCTAATTTAAAAGAAGTCTAGAAAATAAACTGTTTATTCAACTATAATATATTTTTCCATTAGTTTGCCATGTTGTTTTATATAGAGGTAAAAATATAAATAGCAGCTGTAATTTTCTCATGGTGATTGTGGTAAATGCCAACAATACTATGAAACTTAAGAGAATAAAAACTATTCTATTGTTTCTGTAGTGTGTTTTATTGGCCTTAAGCAGTCCTTTAATTATATTTTATGAATTATAACATTTATCTGTCATTGATATCTACACCTTTCATATAGGAGAGGTATAAATTTTGGGACAGTGCATGTAAGTTTATTAAATTGTTAGAGGTAATGTCAGCCACTGCATACAAAGTAAAGAATAAGCACTCTTAATGTATGTGTCAGTTTGTAGATGATTAGCTTAAGAATTTACGTTTTGGTATGCACAGATATCAAAGACTCGAGGCATATGCATGTTGTTATCGCTACCAAGACATTATAAGATACAAAAAATATGTTTAACAAAACTGAAAGATGCAAAATTAGACATTTCTGAATGTTAAGTTAGAAATTTTTGTGATAAAAATCATGCATAGGTGAAACAAAATATTCAAAAAATTCCCTTTTTTTATGAATGAGATCAATATTATGCATTAGTGAGTATAAAGTAAGTTTAACTTCTAAATGAAAAGTACATAAGTTGTCAGAAAATTAAGTTTAACAGAAGAACTCTAATGAAATTGCAAGATAATTTTCAGCTGAACTTAACTATGAGTTTTTATCATAAGTATTCTAATAAAAACTAAATATTATCCACTAAAAACCTAATTAAACATAGCTTTTAAAAATTGAAATGTCATATCCATAAAGAAAAAAATCTAATTCTAAACACAGATATTGTTAGGAGGAACGTCTTAGACTTGAAATTGAGTTTTCTGGCCATGAATTATGTTTCCATAAAGATGCATCTCCAGAATGTCTATACATTTACTTAAGTGTAAAATGTGTTCAGCATTTAGTGTTGAATCCCATAGATTCAACTCACTCGGTTCTCCTTCTAGACTTTGTTTAGTATCAAATTTACCACCCACACTGGCCTGGACTTGTTCAAGAAAAACCGCATCACCATAAAGAAGAGCCTCGTTAGCTAGCTGAGTATCAGTTCCATGATGATGTTACCACCCACACTGGCCTGGACTTGTTCAAGAAAAACCGAATCACCATGA
>NW_013667422.1:25601-41579 GCF_000517525.1 Limulus polyphemus
AAACCGAATCACCATGAAGAAGAGCCTCGTTAGCTAGCTGAGTATCAGTTCCATGATGATGTTACCACCAATATTGGCCTGGACTTGTTCAAGAAAAACCGAATCACCATGAAGAAGAGCCTCGTTAGCTAGCTGAGTATCAGTTCCATGATGATGTTACCACCCACACTGGCCTGGACTTGTTCAAGAAAAACCGAATCACCATGAAGAAGAGCCTCGTTAGCTAGCTGAATATCAGTTCCATGACGATGTTACCACCCACACTGGCCTGGACTTGTTCAAGAAAAACCGAATCATCATGAAGAAGAGCCTCGTTAGCTAGCTGAGTATCAGTTCCATGACGATGTTACCACCCACACTGGCCTGGACTTGTTTAAGGAAAACTGAATCACCATGAAGAAGAGCCTCATTTGCTAGCTGAGTATCAGTTCCATGATAATGTTACCACCCATATTGGCCTGGACTTGTTCAAGAAAAACCGAATTATCATGAAGAAGAGCCTCGTTAGCTAGCTGAGTATCAGTTCCATGATGATGGAAGCCACTCATGAATAGGGGAAATTCACCAATCCAGGAAGACAAACATGATGTAATTTCCAATCTGCCTGAAAGGGACATTATCTGCAAGACTGACAAAAAACTAATGGCATTAACTTTATCCAATTATGTTACATTCTCATTGGTTCCATGGTTTATAAAATAGAAAAATACTTGAAGTCATCTGTCCATAACAGCACAAGGAAAACTCCTGGAGAATAGATGTCCAACCATTGTCAGCCATAGGAAAGATGTGTTTGTAGAAGGAGCTAAGTTTGAGAGCTAAAATAGTTGGACCTCTTACCTTCATTCAAAACCATGGATGGAAACCACAAAACTGTGAAGACCACAGCAATTTTACAGTTTGGGAGAAGTGACATTTTCATGGTTTGTTTTAAGTCGATACAATTTGGCTATCTACATAAAAATAAAATATAAAGCAGCTCACTTAATTATGATTCCAAACATATATAGAACCAAACTTTATCATATCTTTATGTGTTTATGCTCTGAAGATTTTTGAAATAATAGGCTCTTCAAAAAATGAAAATATTCTCTAAACTGTTCTTTTTAATATGGACAATGTCAGATTATCAAGAAATCAAAAAATCATTGTTATTTACATTGTTTATTATTCATTTAGATATAATCTCTTGGGTAATTTATTTTACATCACATAAAGGAAAAAATTAATGATCTTGATGGTTAAAAAATGTCTAATTTTCATCAACAAAACAGATTAGATTGATTTTAGACATGAGTAACAGTTCTGCCTGAGGCACAGTGGATGGTCAATGATAAGTTTGTTTTATAATAAAACAGTATCTATACTTATATCAAATACGATAAAATAGCTAAATTTACTATTTCTGTAGAGCAGATACTACAGTCTATGGCATTTTTTCATAATATTAGCAAAAAATGCTAAAAAAATGCTTTTCAGTTAAAATCTGAGAGTATCTTATTGCTCTTGCTGAGTGGATATTACTTTAAACTGCAATACCAAGTTGGTCACAATATAGATCTAATCTGATATGTTTATTATTTCATGTGAATCCAATTAAGGAACTAAATTGTCTTCATAATAAAGTTCAAAACTGTTCAGAGATTCAAATTTAAAAAATGCTTAACTGCTAATCCTGTTAATGAGTGAATGTTATGAAGATGCAGTTAAAAATCTATGTCAAGGTCTGCTCAAAATGATCTATGAGTAAAGTAGGAGTTTGTGCTTGCCTTTATGTGAAGTCAACTATCATTGTGAGAATGATAAAACAGGTGAAACCAGTTTTAGAACTTATTTTTGTAGTTTTAAATATTATGAAACACTAAATGGTATTCTTTAAATTTCTTTTTAGCACTTCAATGCCCATGCTTAATTGATCAATGGTAATTAACATAAAACATGTAAAAGATGTTCATTATTTTACTATTAATGACATGGCCTTTGATTTTTTTTAAATTCCCAAATTACACATATTCCCTCAGTTAGGATTTCTGAGGTTTATTTCTTCTGTACCACAGGCTATAGGCAAAAAGTATGAGGGTTTGCCGATGATAAGGTCATTTAAACTCATCATTTATGCATACACACTCAAACCTAATCTATTTTTTTTTGTTTATACTTTATTTTTTACACTAACCCAAGCTTCGGTTAAGTAGCCAATTGAATAAATATCTGTCACACATGGAACTATCTAGGGTAGAAGAATATTTTAATACTAAAAATAACTGACCTTATAACACCAAATTGTTGCTTTTCTTTAATTGGACAGTCAGCATTCCAATTTACAGCTTCTTTAGGAGCATACAGGAACATACAGTAACTGTCAGTACAAAGCTTCAAATGGTTTATATAATAAATTCTAATCAAATCTATAGCATGCATTTGACATATTAAGTAGCAAAGATTGTTGTTGAAATAATTAACTGTTACCTGTAGTAAACAAAAGTTCTATCCAACTTATAGATTGAAAAAATAAAAAGTTAGGATAAAAAGAAATAATGATAAAAATCATAGGTGCCATCCTTTGTCCCTATTCATCTGTGGTTGTAGTTGTTCGATGGCAATAGCTTCTTTGAATTTTTTGTCAGTGTACTTGGTGGCATTGGTGAGGATTTGTATGGAGAATGTTGGTTTCCAGCTAACTGTTATTACTTTTCTATGAGTAGTTAAAACATTATCAGCAACTGTGCTTCTTTCATGTTGTTTAGAAAGAGAGTCAATAAGTATCTGAGTTCTATTATTTACTTTCAGAGCCTTTAATGCTTAGAGAAACTTCATCATTAGTAGTACCTTTATTTTTTACAAACTGCTGTTACTAGAAGTACCTTTGTATGAAAAATCTTTTTCTTGACTAGTGGGACTATTTTCATGGTCCCCCAGTGGCACAGCTGTATGTCTGCGGACTTAACAACGCTAGAAACCGTTTTTCAATACCTGTGGTGGGCAGAGCACAGATAGCCCATTGTGTAGCTTTGTGCATAACTACAAACAAACAAACTATTTTCATGCTCATTATCATATTCAATGAATGTTTTCCTTGCCTTTTATTCCATGCATAACTTTTTGTGACTTTTATGATTAAAGCTTTGAGTAAAGGAATTCATACATTTGTATACTTTGGCATGATTAGGAAAGTTTGCAAAGAGCAACATCAATTGACTAAACAGAAAAATAGAAGCCACCTTGATATCCCTAGGATTGGTAAGCCTAAGTAGTTCTTAATGGCTCACATATGTGTCTAAGCACATATTAGTGTTTTGCAAGTGACCCAATTCATATATCAGTGACTTACGAGTAATACAGAATACATATTAGTGGTTCAAAGCACATACTGATGACTCAGAGCAAACATGCTAGTGCCTTAGGAGCATTATTAGTTATTCTTAAGATACTCTAAATCATGATCATTTACTTACGAGCTACTCATAAATAGCAGAAATTTTGCTAATGATACTCGTAGGTAGTATGAATTACTTATAACCTTCTTTACATGGTTTTAATACCATTATATTTTAGGTATAATAAATCAATATCAAGCTTTGTTAATATGACTTTCACTAACACAACTGTGTTTGTGCATGTCATATCCTAACAAACTGTTGTCATTAAAAAGAGCAAGAAATCCACTTATTGCATTTTAATTTCATATTTGAAAACTAACATGTTTTGACTGAGCTAATGAATCCGAATGTTGTTCATCATTTATTTGCTCTCAGTTACATAACATTCTATTAAAGCCATATATTAGACAAAAAAGGCTTACCATTATATTAATTTACAGGTTTGTCCTCCAGTAAGTCAGCAATAAATTTATGGACTTTCAGTACTACATTCTAGAGCTACATTGGAATGATTGACAGAGTACAGATAGACTATTGTGTAGCTTGGCATCAAAACAAATAAATAAGCCAACAGATTTAATTGTGAATGATGTGTAATATACAGATTTTATAGCTATAACTCTTTTATAACATAGAAAATTAATATATGTTTAATTGTCTGTCAATAACTAGACAGACATTTTACATGAACTGAATCTACCTATTTGTAAACAGTGTTTAAACTCACCCTTATATAGTCGTACATAGTCAGGGTTAATGTGGGTGTTTGTGTACTTCTGGATATTGCTCGTACATTAAATAAATTGTTAAATTATTTATGGTTAGCGTGACAGACATACAGGAAATTTGACATTTCCCTCAGAAATAATGAGACTAGTCTTCTGACATGAGTGACAAGACCTTCTGGAAAAACAGCTAGAGCTTGAACCTAAATATAGATCCAAACAAAACTAGTACTTGGTCAAAAGTGTGATTGACCTTGTTTAGATAAAAATCATCTTAGAGATAGTCCAGTGATATTGTCTAATCCCAATTGCTGAAAGAACATAGAAGCTAGCATACATTTTCTAAGAACCACCTGTTTTGAAAACTTAATACTTAAGATTAAGTTATAGTTTTCCTGCTGTAACTGAAGACTTCCTTTGCAGAATTAACCAGATGTGCTCCTTTGTTTTCTATTTGATGGAAAGGTTATTTCAAAGACTGAAAATTAAGGTGAAGTGGTAGAAACAGCAACTGAGGTGAGCTAAGAAACTAGAAATGTATTACAATCTAAAAGAAGTCAGATCTTAAATGAAGGCCCTTCACTGCAGATGCAAAGAATCTTGTCTTCATTCTCAATAAAACTTGGAACCAAGAAGTATTGCAACAGTAGTAGTCTTTCAAACTTGCAAAACCTGTTTAATCTTCTATGGTTACCTTGAGCTTGTGGGAGAGGATGTTCCAACTTTGATAGGAGCAAGACAGCCATCAATGAACACTGGCAAACTCTGGAGTAAACAACAAATAGACAGCTTGAAATGCCCATGGAGAATGAATTCTAGCAGGTGGAGTAGCAAGAATATTGCCAAAAGATTGAACTGCAAAGAGCCTTTTAGGATGGGAATGTGAGCTGCCTGATAACAGAGATGGTGCAGGGCATTAATATGATGTATACACAGCCAAAGGGCAATTCTCTGCTGATCTTCACTATTATCATCACATTCTCACTGATACTGGAGTCCCCAGGTTCCAAGAAGAATTGGTGTCTTTGGTGTTATTAGTGGCTGATAAGCTGAATGTTTACTACCGTATTTGTTGCCACAGATTAGCCAGAAACTTGTGTACATACAGACTGGGGTCAATTTTCCAGGGAAGATCTTTTTTGATTATGTTGCATACTGAATCCTGGGACACATGGACGGCTTTTACCAGTGACTTTTATGTTTGTGGATTCTTACCTATTGTAAGATACCACAGACCATGCAGGCAATGTCGCTTTCATTAGTTGATGAATTCCATGAATGACAGATCAAGAGATTTAGAGAAACAATTGAAGAATTCAGATCTGTTTTATCTTGGTGCTACTTGTTCTACATTAAGGTGAAGCACAACCTTCAAAGCACAAATATACAAAACACATAGCATATCTATGAGTAATTACAAGCACAGGATGTAATGAGCCACTGTTATGAACTGCATGAATGTACTACATTATATGTGATACAGCTGGTGGTCCTGAGATTTTAAGGCAGGAGATACTTCAGATTTTGTATGATTTAATAACTGACTATCTAGTTGCATTAATACTGAGGCATTCAAAAGTGATGGAAACACTGTGATTCTAGGACATTGATTATTGTTAAGCATTCTTATTACCAAGAGGCTAAAAGTACTTTATTGCTTTCCAAACAGTAAAACTTCTTGTGTATATATGTGTGTCTTATGTTGTATTTACACACTAGATCACATCTGTAGATTTTATAAGCCGGTACCAGTCTTCTAGGTGTACATTGGAGGATTTATGGTTTTAGGCAACACAATAAAAACTTGAACTGTAAGATACAATGATCAAAAAGTTCCTTTTCCGCTGGATTATGTCAAAGTAATTTATATTGTGATGTCGATTGAGTGTGTTTTATGATCCACAAACAGAGCAAATTTTGGTTGTTGGTTATAACAGGGTGAATTTACTGTTGTCCTTTGTGTCTGTCTTACATTGGTCTATCTGCATGTTAGTGCATACCATAATTTTCATAAGCAATTGTGATAAAGATTGCATGATATGTAGTGGATAGCCTATTTTTACTGATTTTTGTCTGTGGTTTCATTATTTTCATATAGTGACAAGTTTGTTTTTTGTGCTCATAGTTGGTGGTACAATAGGAAATGGCAACCATGATAGTAAGTGTTCTTTACTGTTGGTAACTGTATGTAGAACTGTGACAAGCTTACGTCACACTGTGAAAGGAACAGAGTATGTTCTGTGTTTACTTGTTGTTGATGAAGAATATGTTGGTTTATTCTTTAACTAAAATATTTGTAAGTATGTGACTTTTTCATTAAAGAAGATCAACAGTTATATTTAATATGCTCCATAAAATGGGGAAACATAAAGCACTCGGGGTTTTCATCAGTGGCTAAGATTATGGTCAATATTTATAAAATGTTCAAATATTTTATCTGAATAAAGTGAAATTATTATGGCAGATTTGTTTCAAACTGATAGAAAACCTAGAATTATTTCAGTTTGCAGAATTGAACTATTTTTTGAGCTTTCAAATATTACTAAATATTACTTGACTATATATATCCTATGAAAAAGTAGTTTGATCACACCATTTGTGAGATACATTAATATAACTCTGAATTTGGAAGTAAAGCAGGCATGGTGTGTACTATTTTGTTTCATTCAAGTAATATTTAAACTTCTAACAAAGGAAAGTTAGGATTGAATCTAGGATTGTAGCATTTGGTTTCCCATGGTTATTAGGAGAATTGGCAAGTATTTGTATGTAAAGCTGCTGACCATGTTTCAGTAACTGTCGTAAAACTGTTCTAGTAGTTGAACTTACTTTTCCACCTTATTGTATCTGTTATGACAGCCATATAAGTGGAAGAAGATCTTTTGTGTATATATGAAGAGCCATCTATCTTATATTTTAAGACACTTGAGGATTCCCAAACTCACAAAAGATCTTCTTGGGGCTGAATAAGTCACATAAAAAAAGAGATCTGTTCTTATTATGGGCTCTAGGAAATGCATCATTGGCTATGGTTGCTGCCACCAAGACTACCCAATCTACTACTGCTTCAGTAACCAACCAACCCTTCTTGGCAATAACACAAAAGATGGTATTCAGAGACCTGTTACTGCTATTATAGACAATATAAGATTAAAGCAACATTTTCAACACCAGAACATGCAATGAATGGAGACATGGGCCCTCCTACAAAAAGAGTTGGGGACTAGCAGGTAGGGGATAAGTTGAACTGCCAATTATAACAGATCTAGCTAAAGCTAATAAATATTTCAGCTGGACCAAGGAGATCCTCTGGAAGCTGACCAGTGAAATAAGAAGATTTATAGTGCATCTGTTATGGACACTCTACTACCATTCCTTTCACCAGTGAGAGTCGTTTTGTTCTTATTTGATTCATGAGGAATCCAAAATGCCTTTAATATAAATTTATCACTCTTTTTATTTACTCACAGAAAAGCATCAGTAATTTGGGTGTGACTTCTCACTTCTGATTTGACACATGAGGAACCAAAAGATTTAAAGACTTTGTATTTCCCGATTGATTTGATAAAAAAAAAAGTCAAACGTGACTTTATTAAGTATTTAACCTTTCATTTCAAGTTACTGATTAAGCGTTATTTATAAGCTTTTTCATCAACACAACAATCTTGGAAAAATTTGTCACTGAACATGCTCACCTTTTCAGGTATGGAGGTATTATAATGTGACGGTCAATGCCAGTACTTGTTAAAGTTGGCAATGTTGATTAGCTATTTTTCCTTTAGTCTATTACTTGAATATCAAGGAGACTAATGCAGATAACCTTCAAGTAGCTTTACGTGAAATTCAACAAACAATCTTCAATGGAGCTACCTGATGCAAACTATGGGTATGAATATTTCTTCAGAAAACAAATGTTGTGTCTTTCTTTTCTTGGGTTCGAATCCCCGTCCTACCAAACATGCTCGCCCTTTCAGCCGTAGGGGCGTTATAAGGTGACGGTCAATCCACTATTTGTTGGTAAAAAAAAGCCCAAGAGTTGGCGGTGTGTGGTGATGACTAGCTGCCTTTCCTCTAGTTTTTTCATTGCTAAATTATGGACGGCTAGCACAGATAGCCATCGTGTAGCTTTGCGCGAAATTCAAAACAAACAAACAAACAATTATTTTATTGTGCCCCCAGTGGCACAGCGGTATGTCTGCGGACTTACAACAGTAGAAACTGGGTTTCGATACCCGTGGTGGGCAGAGCACAGATAGCCCATTGTGTAGCTTTGTGCTTAACTTCAAACACTTCTTTTCTTGTTGCCCTCCAGTGATTTGGGGAAAAGTCTGAAGGCTAAAACACAAGTTTCGATACCCGCGGTGGGTACAGCATTGTATAGCTTTGTATTTAACTACAAACAAACAAATATTTTTTGTACCAAAAGGTTTTATTGTCAAAGTTTAAGATTTGTGATATTAAAATGTAAGTTTTATAAATATAATGTGAAGTGTAAAGATTTTGCAATTATCATGTGTAAATGTAAACTTGTAGAACATTATATAATTAAAATATAAAGTTCTTACAACCCAAATATACAGAATTATTGGAACGAGACGCAACTAAAGGTTTCTCTAATTAAAATATAAAAACTATAGAATTTTTCTGTGATTATAATAAAACAGTCCGTAACTTTGCAACAATATAAGTTTGTAAGTGAATGAATGTTAAAATTTTTCATTTGTAATTTCCTTATCTACAACTAGTTAGGAGGGGTACAAAATTGGTGTTAAGATAGATAAATAATATTATTTTATTAATCCTTACCCATATTATGATTTGTCAATTATTACTGATATAAAATTGATAAAAAGTACTCTCCACCAACTTAATTTAGTTCGCAAAACAATTGTACATACAATCTGGTAATGTAAATAGCGTTTCAAACATTACTGTTTATGATCTATCACATCCCCGCCAGCCTAATGAGCCCTGATATTGGGCGAAAGACCTAGTCGGTACTGAATACAGCAGATATAGTGTGGTTGACCTATTGTTATACATTCTTCTTTACTTTTACTCATAAATTCTAAGAATTTAGATGCCAAGGTAAAAAAGTTAAACATTAAAGCGTTTGTAAGCTTGAGATATGGATAAAGATTTTTTAACTAATATTTTTGAACTTGGAACATGTATATTAGACCAAAGGGTTAAAAAGTATTGGTATTTTCAACCGGAATGATACTTTATGCATATGTGGACTGAATGACCGGGCCAAATTATGAAATTTTTACCAGAAGAATAGTAGCCATTCAGAAGCCCTGGATCTGAACCGATAACTGTAATTGAATATCACTCTTCTATCTGAAAGTGGTGAAGTATGTTGAATAGCATCGCTGGCAAACCATGGACATTTTCATCTGCTAACCACGCTGAGCCAGATAGAAAGTTATTACATTTAAGGTATAACTAGGACCTTATATACTTTTAATGTGAAACGACGTAAAACTGAAACAGAAGAGCTTATATATACATATATGCTCAAGCTAAAACTGGAAATTTCAAAGTTTATGTGCAGGGATGACGAAACCTGTAATAGCTAAAATTCTATAATAAACTTAAACGTTAAAGCAAATTTAAGATTTGGATTTGAACTGTAAGATGTAAGAGTACAGAAAACTAAAATGTAGAATATGTACATCTAAAATATAAAGTGTGTAAAATTTGAAAACAGTATGTTTTTGGGCACAAAATGTAAACGTAATTTCCTTTTTTATTAACTTTATAATAGTCGAACTTTCTGAACATTCAAAAGTAAAGCTGAAGCCGTTTGATTGACATTCAATTCTGGGCGTATTTTGTGAATCCACAACTTTCTTTAGTTTTTAGCATTTTTTTTTTCGTTTACTGCACTACCCAGTAGGTATTTTTAAGACAGCGGAAGTCACGCGACGCTGGGAGCATGCGTGCTGGAGTTTCTAGAAGGATCATGAATTTTCCTGGCAACTCTAGTTTGTTCCAAGCGCCCTCTTTTTTAGTATATAAGCCCGGCAAATAAAGCCAGCAGAAAAAGATAGAATTTCAGAGATAGGCAGATAGATTGAAGCTAGAGATAATTGTGTCAAGCGAGCAGTAGGCATCGTAAGTAAAGTGTGTGAATCGCTGTGATTTATTGCGTGTGTTCATAAAAGTAGTTAAGTTTAAAGTGACTGTGGAACTTCTGTGTATTACAAAGTTGTATCGAGAAAGAATAAACTAGTTTTAATTAAGATAGGACTCGTATCGCTGAAGTTCCTCGGAAAGAATTTATACCGAAAATTAACAAACGACCAGATACGTAACAGTATAAAGTCACAGTCTTGTAAGGAGTGTCGAAGAATGGTTGAACGTCAATCAAATGGCTTCATTATTACTTTTGAAACTATAATGGGAATTCTTTGTAGCTTGAAGGTGGCTTAGGTAAAACAGAAAGTCTGCATGACGTAGTACTGCGAATATTATAGGGGAAATATCGTAATTGATGAAAAATAAAGGTTTCTTGGGACTTTAATGTGTATGAGTATGTGGTTTTAACTGTATGTATATCTATTTATTTGATTGTAAGATAATAATTTTGGTGTTAAAGCTATAATTCAAAATATGTCTAGTAATTTAATAAAGTATCGTGTACATAGTCTAAATAATCATAATTTTTATTTTGAGACTACGTTTTCCTAAGAGCATTTCATTATTTCATATTATTATAGGAAGAGGTATAATGATGGTGTGTTAAAAAATTTATAACTGTTGAAAGACTGTATTTGGAGCTACAGAAACCAGGTTGTGCGTTAATTTTCTAAATGAATGCATACGATATGATTTGTGTCCAAAGTTTTTAATGTTTAAATTAGCTAATTGTAACTTAAAATCCAATAAATATTATAGGTTTCATAAAACAAGTTTGAGAAATTAGAATTGACATATAAACTGAAAGTAAGAAAGCAGTTGCACAAGAAATAGTAAATGCTGCAAAATATTTGAAAGGAGTTGTCTCAAACTTAGTTGTTGTTTTTTAGCACAAAGCTACATAAAGGGCTATCTGTTCTCTGCCCACCACAGGTATCGAAACCCGGTTTCTAGCAATATAACTCCACAGACATATCACTGTGCTGCCCTCAAATTTAGACTTCATACATTTATATAATGTGATTGAATTTCATGAAAATAAGATTTTAAATGAATTGAGGGTAAAACAAGTGAGAAAGTTAAATAGGTTTAAACGTGAAAAGTTTAGTATGCTTACTTTTTTTAAAAGACCCTACCCAGGTTATTTATAATCTCTCAGATTATCAGTTAAGAAAGGTGGAAGAAAAGGTACTGTTACAACAGCGGAAGTCATGTGATTCTAGAAGCATGCGTGCTGTGGTTTCTAGAAGGATCATGACTGTTCCTGGCAACTCTGGTCTTTTCTAGTCGCCCTCTATTTTAGTATATAAGCCCGGCAAATGAAGCAGAGATATAATTGCAGATAGACAGATACAGAGACAGGTAATCGAGTCAAGTCCTAAGTAAAGTGCGTGAATCGTTGTGAATTATAATGTGTGTTTAAGTTAAAGTGACTGTGGAAATTAAGTGTATTGCAAAGTTGTATTGAGAAAGAATAAACTAGTTTTATTTAAGAAAGGACCTGTATCGCTGAAATTCTTCGGAAAGGGAGGCGAGGGTATTCGAATCGGGTCCTGTGTGTGTGTGTGTGTGAGAGAGAGTCTGTTTGTGTTTCCGCGCGCGTATCTCGAAAATAAATAGATCGATGAACACGAAAATTTTACACAAGATGGGAAGGCAATATGGGACAGTCCTCCCCAAATTTAGTCTGCATCTAATTTCTGTATCACTTTGAAACATTTTTTATAATGGATAGATAGGGCATTTTAGTAGTTTTGGGTTAATAATTTTGTAAAATGTGATCGAATTTGTACCAAATTCCATGGGCACAATAAGGTTGACACTCTTCATCACACTACAAAAAATGATCCGAATCGTTGATCATTCTGGATCCGAGAAGGATTTTCTGAGTTTAAAAGGTGAATCCGATTCGATCCATGGTAGTTGTCTAGGTTAAAATATCTTTCAGGCCTTGAAAGATAACCAAGGGCAGTCAGAAACTTTTGTTTCTCTTCATCCCACTTAATAAATGTTTGATGTTGGAGTAAATTAGCGGTGCATCTCAAAACATCAGGAGAAGCTGTGTTTGTGGAGATAATTTCGCTGATTTTTCCAAGCCAGTTCCCTTGGCTGTGGTTTCGCTAGATAGTAGATAGGGACAGTGGGAATCTCGTTAATCCGTTATGCATGCAGTCTCGAAAAGGAGCGGCTGGGTGAGGGTATGCAATCTCTCTGATTGCTCCTGCACCTCAAGTTATTTGTTGTTACTACTGAATCTAATCGGGAAAACGGTATATTTGGAATTAGCACATCGTAATGGAAGAATAGTGAGGTGTATGTGAAATATTGAAGAAAAAGAACAGAAGTTTACTTTATCTAGCAGCAAATAGTGCTTTGAGGCATTTACTTATAAAGTGGAACCAGGAAAGCACAGTGAGCTTTATCTTTGGCCTATGATGGTTGTTAGCAGTGGCTTAAGTATGCCCCCGCAATTGTTGGGAGGGACGAGCCAAAAGGGGGCCCAATTACTTTTTATGCAGGGGAGGAGGCATCTTTTGTAGTTACTCCGCTGGTTGTTAGGCAACAAGTTAATGTCAAGGAATCATAAAATAACACAATATTGCATGCATGCAATTAGAGAACAAAAAATAACGTAGAAGGAACAAACTGTCAAAAGTGTTTATATGGAGAAACTAGTTCAACACATTCGTGTATTCTCTTTAATCTCACGTTGTCAACAGTCTGACAACAGAAGACAGGAAACTGATCAACAACGTATATGAGACTGGAGAGGGCAGACGAATGTGTCGAAACTAGTTTCTGCATTATCAATAATACTTTTGTTCCGTTTACTGTGATTTGTTTGTAATTAAGCACAAAGCTACATAAAGGGATATCTGTACTCTGCCCACCACGGGTATCGAAACCCGGTTTTTAGTGTTGTAAGTCCGCAGATATACCGCTGTACCACTGGGGGCTTTAACTGAATTGTTTAAAGCATATATAAAAAGCCCTTGAAAATGATGAGTAAATAAATCTAAAATTTTTTCACAGTTATTCTGTATACTGAATTTAACTGGCTGCTGGAGTAAGAAAGGGCCGTTCCTAGACAAAGGATACCAAAAGTAAGAGAGAGCCCTTTATGGATACCCCGCTTTTATAGTCAGCCTTTATAACGTATCCAACGAGTCCTCGGGTTATATACTACAACTAGTAATTTAGACACAATCCTACATTATCCCAAGCTAGTTTGTCTGTATTACTTATTTTAAATAAACAGCAGAAGATTGAAGCGGCGTAGTGAGAGTGTCTGGAGCCCGGAGGCAAAACATAATTCCATCCACACACACCCAAAAAATAAAAACTCCACCTGCCCTTTATACTCTTACTTCTAACCTTACATGACAACCCTACCTACCATGGTGCTGTATCTCTCCATCTTGTCAATATTATCTGGTCTTTAAAAAGACAATGAGCCGTAGTCTTATGGATAACTACTCTATACATTAACTTACAAGGTGACTATCACTCTTTATGAAAGGATAACTATTCTGTTCATTGACTTACAACATGGCTATCACTTACTAATTAAAAAAAGATTTTAAAAGGTTTGCAAAGTATTTTTACAAATGATGTGCAGACAAATAATTTGCAGCTAATCAACTAAAACCAAATGTTATGCAGACCAAAATGTAAATGGTGGTACACTGTTACGTGGTCTTAGAATTTTTCTTCACTCTCACGTCTTCATGTAGGGTAAACTTTAGTTTAGAAGATAATGAACCAGTAAAAATCTTTGGGGTGGCTTTATATTCTCGAGGCCATTGATCACTCTAAATGAAATAAGCATTATCGTTAATAATAAAAAAAAGAATAAAAAGATGTAAACATTAAGATCTGATAAACACTTCATATGAAAAGTTGTATAAATACACTACTAATATGTTTAAGCCACGTATGTCATGTAAATAAATAATAAATACTTCTATTTAAAACAAATTTATCTGGTATGTATGTGCACTATTTAAATTTATTCGTAAGAAAAACATGCTACATAAAGTATTTGAGCCTCGTTAAAGCATATAAATCATTAAGAATATATCAATAAAACAGTATGCCTTTTTTAAACATCAAAACGCGTAAATTGTTAAAAATCAGTGCCACAGAGTTACATAAAATATATTACGACGCTTTTCTGTTAACTAAGCACAAATGTTGTTAGGGGAAAGAACAACCCCATCATAAAACTGAAATGGAGTTTTCTCCCAACGAATTAAATTCCCATAAATACTTCTCTCTGAAATGTCAGTACACCTACTCAAGCGTAAAATTTGTTCACTGTTCAGTGCTGAGTCCCACAAATGTAGTTCACTGAGTCTCCCTTCCATATTTTGTTTAGGATCAAATCCGCCACCAACTTTGTCCTGGTCTTGTCCTAGAACAAGTGCACCTCCAGATCGAACCGTACCTCCTTTGTGCATCCCAGTCTTGTTACCATGACAGCCAAAACTATCCACGACAAGTGTTGCTTGACCTTCCCATGAAGACCACACGTAACAAACATGGTGCCATTTTCCAATTCTAAGATAGTAAGGACACTGAACTTGTAATTCTGGAGTGCCACTTACATAGAAACCAATTACATTTTCCACATCCACGTACGTTAGAATCTCGTTACTTTGTGCATCATGAGCATAGGAAAATATGTGAAGTCTTTTATCTAAGCGGTGAATTTTGAACCAATAACACAAGGTGAACTCCTGAAGAGTGGGTAATGTCTCAACCATAACTAGCCTTGGAAAGGACGTGGTTGTAGAAGGAGGAAATATAATACAGCTCGAAATTTCCCCTTCCTTCAAAGAAGTGGACAGAAGCCAGAATAGGGTGAAGACTATAGCGACTTTGCAAGATGGCAGATGTGATGATCTCATAGTTCTAGAAAATGTCAAACACTTTTTTTCAGTCAGACATACACAGCTTCCCTTCTATTTCTCCCCAGATTATGACACCAGATTGATGTAAATGTCTAGGTATCTATAAATAAGGGCGTTGTGACCGGATGCTTATACGTCTCTTAGTAACACAACAGGAAGAAAGGAACTTGATAAAATGCCAATTTTAGAATAGATATATAGTAGTAATAAACATGCAAAAATATGAACATAACATCATCATGTGTAATCTGACGAACGTTGTCAGCAACCACAGAACAATGAAACGAAAAATAACAAACCTGAAAATATAATCCAAAGACGAGCAAAGACAAAACAAACAGAAATAACAATAAATGTCAAAAATATCATAAGCGATGTAGTATATAACTGTGTATTGCACTCAAATAGCGTTGAAGATAGTTCCTTTCTTCAATTATACACCAATCTGCTGTACAACAACAGATGGAGAAAATTGAAATTATTAGAGGGCCAGATTTGGATTCTTGAACTCACAACAACCGGAACCTAACTAAACATTTACTATTTGCAGCCAATTATAAGAAGGTAATTGCCCAGTAATATAATCACAGTTTTGGTCTGCATAACACTTGATTTTAGTTGATTAGGTGCAAATTATTCGTCTGTACACCATTTGTAAAAATACTTTGCAAACTTTTTAAATATTTTATTTTTGAATAAAGAGTGATAGCCACGTTGTAAATTAATGTATAGAGTAGTTATCCTTTAAGAAAGAGTGATAGCCACGTTGTAAATCAATGTATAGAGTAGTTATCCTTTAATAAAGAGTGATAGCCA
>NW_013667422.1:42579-43723 GCF_000517525.1 Limulus polyphemus
TAAATCAATGTGTAGAGTAGTTATCCTTTAATAAAGAGTGATAGCCACATTGTAAATCAATGTATAGAGTAGTTATCCTTTAATAAAGAGTGATAACCACATTGTAAATCAATGTATAGAGTAGTTATCCTTTAATAAAGAGTGATAGCCACGTTGTAAATCAATGTATAGAGTAGTTATCCTTTCATAAAGAGTGATAGCCACGTTGTAAATTAATGTATAGAGTAGATATCCTTTCATAAAGAGTGATAACCACATTGTAAATCAATGTATAGAGTAGTTATCCTTTAATAAAGAGTGATAACCACATTGTGAATCAATGTATAGAGTAGTTATCCTTTAATAAAGTGTGCTAACCACATTGTAAATCAATGTATAGAGTAGTTATCCTTTAATAAAGAGTGACAGCCACGTTGAAAATCAATGTATAGAGTCGATATCCTTTCATAAAGAGTGATAGCCACGTTGTAAATCAATGTATAGAGTAGTTATCCTTTCATAAAGAGTGATAGCCACGTTGGATTTACAACGTGGCTATCACTCTTTATTAAAGGATAACTACTCTATACATTGATTTAAATGTATAGAGTAGTTATCCTTTAATAAAGAGTGATAGCCACGTTGTAAATCAATGTATAGAGTAGTTATCCTTTAATAAAGAGTGATAGCCACGTTGTAAATTAATGTATAGAGTCGATATCCTTTCATAAAGAGTGATAACCACGTTGTAAATCAATGTATAGAGTAGTTATTCTTTAATAAAGAGTGATAACCACATTGTGAATCAATGTATAGAGTAGTTATCCTTTCATAAAGAGTGATAGCCACGTTGTAAATCAATGTATAGAGTAGTTATCCTTTCCTAAAGAGTTATAGCCACGTTTTAAATTATGTATAGAGTAATAGATTCGTTTTGAGTTTACTCACTGGTTTTTATTACGAGTTACATCTTTTACAGTAAGTAATTTTTGTTTTTAAAACAAGTTCGACGTTTCAATCACTGGTGCGAGCTACCTCACATCTTATATCTGACTATCTCCACATGTGTACAAATGACGATCTATTTCACATCTAGCATCGTACTATCTCCACATGTGTACAAATGACGATCTATTTCACATCTAGAATCGTACTATCTCTACAT
>NW_013667422.1:44673-118205 GCF_000517525.1 Limulus polyphemus
ATCGTACTATCTCCACATGTGTACAAATGACGAGCTACTTCACATCTAGCATCGTACTATCTCCACATGTGTACAAATGACGAGCTACTTCACATCTAGTATCGTACTATTTCCACACGTGTACAAATGACGAGCTACTTCACATCTAGAATCGTACTATCTCCACATGTGTACAGATGACGAGCTACTTCACATCTTATATCTTACTATCTCCACATGTGTACAAATGACGAGCTACTTCACATCTAGTATCGTACTATTTCCACACGTGTACAAATGACGAGCTACTTCACATCTTATATCTTACTATCTCCACATGTGTACAAATGACGAGCTACTTCACGTCTAGAATCGTACTATCTCCACACGTGTACAAATGACGAGCTACTTCACATCTAGAATCGTAGTATCTCCACATGTGTACAAATGACGAGCTACTTCACATCTTGAATCGTAGTATCTCCACATGTGTACAAATGACGAGCTACTTCACATCTAGAGTCGTACTATCTCCACATGTGTACAGATGACGAGCTACTTCACATCTTATATCTTACTATCTCCACATGTGTACAAATGACGAGCTACTTCACATCTAGTATCGTACTGTTTCCACACGTGTACAAATGACGAGCTACCCTACATCTAGCGAGTACTATAAATAAGAACTTAGAACACATATACAGAAGATAAAATGTAGCTTACCAAACCCCAGTTTTTCTATAAATTCGAGAATTAACCAAGTTTGTATAATACTTTATTATTTGCTGATAAAAGTACTGATTAGTGTCTGCTCATGGTCTGTACTACCACAATAATTTTTAATATACGCTTACAGAATTTAATATATTACTAAACCTTAATAAAATTAACACTCCTCATTTAAACTGACAGTGCCATTTATATATATGTAACACTAAAACAACACACACACACACACACGCGTATGTTCATAATGTTCATATTCATAAATATTTTTTCCAACTATATTGTTATTGTGATTTTGTACGGATATCTTACTGCCCAACTTTTTGTTGGCTGGTATGTGATGATAGGATGCGTAACCTCAAGCACCAAATACCGTATTTTTAGTCCAGTAATTATTCTTCAGTAACCGCAGTTTATTTTCTACAACTTCATACTTCCCTCGTTTGACCAATTAACAGTTTATTTTACTTAATTCTTTGTTATTGTTCAAATATCTTCAGTTTTAAAATTATATGTAAATTGGTTTTAATATTTGGTTTACAGAAGAAAAGTCATGCGCGTGTTTAGATCAGCTTCCTGTAAACACTTAAATCGCATTGCTCTATATTAGGCATATCACTATTGAGGTTACCAGACGTTGGCTTGCCACATCTATATTTCCAGTTTGGCCTGCCGTGGCTGAGTGGTTAGCATGAAAGACTGTGGTTCGAATGGTCTAAGGTTCGAACTCGCTGAACATACTATGCACTTCCAGCTGTGAGCGTATTATAAGTGCGACAGTCACTTACCCTATTCAGCAAAGATTAGTGGTAGGGGGTGCTACTGACTGTTTTTCCTCCTTCTGGTCAGCAGTTCAAAATAAGGATAGCTACGACTGAACATTTGGGTTTTTTGACCAAACCTTTAAGCCTCTGTGTCGTAAAAGGTGTAGTTCTGGTGTAAAATACCAAATACCTCTATCTGATAGTCTCAGAGCATTACTATTACCAAGTCCGTGTGCTTAGAATTATGTCTCTTCAACAACATTTATAGGCACAACAGTTTTAACATCAGTAAATATTTCAAGAGACAGACCTTTATTAGTGTCTTCATTTGCTTAAGCCTAAATCAACGTTATAAGGAATAGTATTGTGCTTCGCAATACAGTATCTGACGATCCTCCTGTTATTCTATGGCTCCTGCTCGAATACTCGAGGGGAAGTCAGTGAACTGAGAGAAATCGCTGTTTTAGGTTTGTGATGGCATTATTATTTTGCAGTAGTCATCCACCTCATCACTTTAGTAAATATATTCTATGCAAGTTATTAGATCTGCATGATGTATTGCAGTGCGAATTCGTATGTCAATATACTGTTACGCCTCTGGTCGTTAGTTAATTTTCTGTATAATTTCTTTCCGAAGAAACTTTAGCGATACAAGTCCTTTGTTAAATAAAACTGGTTTATTCTTTCTAAATACAACTTTGCAATACACTTAATTTCCACAGTCACGCTATAACAAACGCTATAATTCACAACGAACGTCTCACGTGCTCGACTCAACAATACGTCTCTCTGTGTCCGCAGTTCAAGTACGCATTACATTGTTGCCGTCACGCCTTGACCGTCTTATATATAAAAGAATACCGAAATCTACTAAACGCTAGAGCATTCAGGAAGGGACAGGATCCTTCTAGAAGTTCATGACGTGTTACTAGGGTCACGTGACTTCCGCTGTCGTAACAATACTATATTAGTATTATAAACAACTACATGCAAAACTCTTTTACTTTACCATGATAGCTATAATGTAATAGACGTGCATCATTAAATTTTATTTTGAACAGAATGTTTATCATACGTGCTAGCATGAAAATACAAATTACTTGTTTTCTTTCTTTATAGGCTAAATTTCATTATTTTTACAGAATGTTTTTAAGGTACAAACTACACGATGATATCACCAAGTACATTTACTATAGAGAACTCAGTGGAATAGAGCCCGATTAAAATCTTAGATTGAAATTTCTGTGGGGAATGGGGAGCAAACTAAAGTCTATCCTCTGTCCCGAAGATTTTTTTTTGTGAATGGTACTGCAAACAGGCGCACAATAAAATTCAGACACCAATGGTCACAAAATTAACATTTTTTTGTGTTTAATGTGCTATCGTGATTAAAGATAAAAAAAAGTGATTAAAAGATACATTATTAAAGTTATAGGAACAATAAAAGCTGGTTCGCACAGAATACTAAATCTGAAGTAAAGTGGGTATTTATTTAATAATTTTTGACATGTAATTTTATATAATTACTTTATTAAGAAGGACAAATCTTATACTTTACTATAGTGTAGGAGAATCCACCTTGGATAAGCTCTAGAATGGTAAGGAATGAAAAATATTGGTTGTGTTTTGAATTAAAATTGTTTTACATTTTCATGCAGTCTCTTTCATTATTCAAACACAATCAATGTCAGAGAATTTAGACTTACTTCGTGAAACATTCTCTATTGAACATGCTGTTATTTTGCTGATCATTTATGTCGATTACTCCAGAGAATACAGTGCACCTAAGAATATTACATTGCAGTATGGATTGCAAATAAAACAGATTCGACAGTAGCAAAGGTTTTTAGAAATACTATGATAAGAAAACTATTTTAACATAAAATGACGTTGATAAGCTTAGTGACTAATCGTTTTCTTAGAAAAGATTTTAGTCTTTAAAATTACCTGTCATGTGCAGAAACTCAGTTGAGACTTACAGTGCTGTGTAAGAAGAATTCTGGCGCTGAGAAGAAGGAGAAAATTTCAGTTGTAATTGTCGTTAATTAGAGCAAACCGGATACTATGGTATTTTTAGTCTAAGAGTATGGAGATTATTGTTCATTTATACATGTATAAGCCGCTGATTAGACGTCATTTTTATTATTGTGTTCATATTAAGTCCTCTTTATTGTAGGAAGGTTATTGAACTGGTTGAAAAAGAAGAAAGAGCTATGCGGACAGTATTTGATGTTTTAAACTGAACGGCATCTTATACGATATATGAATCAAAGGCCCAAGGCTCAGGCATAGCCATCCATAATTTTGATGTTCTGGCCAGATAAAGAGCAACAAGTCTACAGCGCCAGTCGACTAAACGGCTATTTTAAACCAAATATTGAGTTTGACTTTCACATTCTCAACAACTGAAATTATGGAGCTTGTTCAGCGGCATCTCGCAGTTAGAAACTTGAACTGTGCGACCTGTAGTTGGCATACTCACCACAAGGCAACTCCCAGCCAAGCTAGAAGAAAGACATATGTAATTGAACTTGATCTCTTTGAAACCTAATGGATTTAAAGACTCTATAATTTACATTTCAAAGGATGCTAAGCTCTTGGTTAGGCTACTTCTGGAAGTTTCTGCGTTTTTGAAGTGATGAAACTGGCAATGATTTCTTGAAATTTAGAGGAAATAGGTGTACATTTTGAAAACCCAAACTAAGACTAATTCTAAAATATGTTTCTTTTTTCTCAGTTGCACGTGTGGTCTGCTGTTTCAAGTTTTGTTTGTTTGTTTTTATTTAAGGACTTAAGGTGACTTTTGTTCCTTACCTATTTTTGTATGGCATGTTTATCTATACAAAAGAAAAAACAAACGAGCTGAACACATATGTATTACTTAACGTTGCCCGATAGTATGTACTACAAATTTGAGTGTTTTTTTTTCGTAGTTTTCTATGCAAAGAGTTATATAAGTGGTTATTATTTGGTAACTATTAAACTTACTGTTTTCTAATGTCATATAAATAAATTTAAGTTTAGATAAATTGTAATAAAAATAGGGTAAATGGAAATTTATATTCTTATCTCCTTGTAAGCGAAATAAAAAATTAGAGGTTTTATTTATTTTTGTAAGTTGCTTTTAGAATCCAGTACAGTCACTACGGGAATACGGCACCACCTTTTTAAAATGTATGATATAACTGAAACTATGTGAAATGATAGGATATGGAAAAAAAGAAACGTGATTTAGTAATAGTTGTTAATTCAAGTAAAACGTAACTACAGACAAAAGATGCGTAGCTTGTAAAGTCATTAATTACGTTAGTAAATATATAAATTAGGTTGAAAATTACTTTATGCTGAATTTTAAATAAATACTTTCGGTGTTAAATTTCACATTTTCCACAAAGCAGTTGTCAAATGTTTGATTAGCGATGGAGTGATAATATGAGACTAGGATATGTCGAAATGCGTGTACCTGTAACTACGAGTTCAAAATAACTAACAGGTGTCACTTTTTAAACTATATATTAAGTTGCAGTGGTTTTATAGGAGAGGATAAATTACTATGGCGGGGCACTTGCAAATCAGAAATAAAATGAACACTACTAGTAGTAGGATAGATTCGCAGTTTCACACCTTAGAAGTGGAGTTTTCAAATCACGTGCGTCTTGGGCAATGGGAATTAGCACGTTCTTGTGCTACTACACTTGCCTCGACGGGCGATGAAAAAACAAAAGAAAATCTAATTAAACTTCTAAAAGATATTGCTTTTTATCCTGAAAAAGCGAGGTGAGGAACTTGTACAAATTTTCCTACTAATGTAAATTACAAGGAAAAGTTGTTTGACTTGGGTGTATCCTTACTAAGTAAGACTTAACAACTGGTGCTATATCAGTATCTGTTAACATTCTAAAGTTTTATAATTCAAATTTCCATGATCATGATGCATTTAAGTTCACTTTACATACAAATTCACTCAGTAATTTATTTGCATTTTCAGTATTTTCCAATCT
The DNA here is from genome assembly GCF_000517525.1 of Limulus polyphemus. Taxonomy (NCBI): domain Eukaryota; kingdom Metazoa; phylum Arthropoda; class Merostomata; order Xiphosura; family Limulidae; genus Limulus; species Limulus polyphemus. The sequence goes on from NW_013667422.1 coordinate 50,147, forward strand.
CCTTTGAAATCTCCAAGTCATTTAAGTTGGCTCTGTTGTCAACTGCTGAAGGAGCTTGTTGGTGCTCAAGTAAGATATACATTTTTAATAGTTGGTTGAACTTGAAGTCCATTTTCATATTGCAATATTAATTTTTATACGGAAATGATTAGAGCTTAGTTAGGATAATGACACAAATAAAAATGCCATAATATTTTGAATTTTAAATAATTTAGGCATATCGAGTAAAGGGAGAATATTAATGTAGGGTGTATGTGAACACTGTTCACATCCCATGTAATGATCGTATTTGATATATATATATATATTCAAATTATTCTCATTGAAGCCTTTTTATTATAGATATATGAATTATTCTTAATAATTACAGATGTCTGGTTACAATGTGTAATCCTAGTCATTTTGTAAGTATCATACCACTAGACATCAGATACACATGGATACTTTGGATAGTGTTATATCTTAATTCAATTACAGATTTTATTTGGTGACTGAATCATTCTGGTTAAAGTATGAGTAAGTATAAGTAACACTGTTATTACCCCTGCCACCAAAGGTGGACAGAGGTTATGTTTTCACCTGTGTGTGTGTGTTTGTCAGCAAGATTTCTTGAAAACAGCTGAATGGGTTTGGATGAAAGTTCATATACATTTGGACTATGATCCAGCTTAGAAGTGATTAGTTTTTGGAGGGTCAAAGTCAGAGCAAGATCACAAAAATCCAAAAAATCCCTATCTGTTAACATGGGGACCAATTTTCACAATATCTTTGCTTTATAACTCAGTCAATAATGATTGGATTTTGATGCAACTTGGTAGATATATGTAGAATATCATTCCTTATTGTTGTGCCAGAAATGGACTATGTCCATTGATAATGACGGACATATGGACACATTTTTCTATTTTTTGAGAGCTGAAATTGATCAACCTGCGTGGAGGAGATATGCATCCTGCTGAGTACCCCTCTAGTTAATACTTGTATTTCTGAAGTGTACATGTAATGATTTTCTTCATTTTTTATTTCAGTTTTAACTTACCAACTTTTTGATTTCCTTTCCCTTATTTTTAATTTTGTACCATACATATGCTTATTACGAAAAATCAAAATAATTAATAAACAAGATTAAGGTAAAAATACTTGAAATATAAAGCACACTTCTTAAAGTGGGCTTGTTTTTTAGGCTAGTGATTTATAGCTTTCAGTTGCCACTGTACATGCTGTGTGTACCTGAAGGTCTGTGTGTGTGTGTGTTATGTATTTATGCTTATCATTTATGTGTAGATAGTGTAGATATTTACAAACTTATACATGCACACATACACACACAAATGAAAAAGGTTGAATTCATTAAATCCAATTATTATCTGCTAAGGAATCTTTTCCTAAATTTTCAACACTTATGAGATGTTATCTACTTTTCAATTTATTGTTGTATGAAACCGAAGCTTTGAATAGTCACTCTTTAAATAGAATAATTTTTTGGATTGTATTTAAACTCAGTATAGAGAAATTTCTCATGCTGCTTTGTAGTATGTAAGTGTAGCATTTCATGTGCATGTGACTTATGATTTGTTACCTGCATTTGAATTTTTTTTCTATTTAGCTCTTAAAATATATGTTATAATTGTTCAAAGACTATATGATATGAATTTTTTAAATTATAAAGTAAATCTCACATTCAATTAATTACAAACATTCATTTGTAAATGAAAAACTCATTTTTTTAAATTCTCAAATATGGTTTTATACAAAAATTATCAATAATCATTTCTGGTTATACCAATGCAGGATAGAGATGTTGAACTGTTGGCAAAAGATGCAGAATTTCGAGTTTTATTACAAGATGCTTTGCCATGTGCTTCTTCAAATGTATTAAAGGTATGTAGTGCATTATGACAGTATAAAGTACATTTAGACATTTTGTAAATGTTATTAGTGCAGGGTTCCAAGTTTCTGAAAATAAAAGAATACATGCAATTCATCTGTAACATAAAGTAAAATATATGAATATGCAAGTTTATTTCCATCATTTTGCTAACTTTATGGTGCCATCATTGGATGTATTTCTGAACAAAAGTTTGAAGGTAACTGTTTTTTATCTAGACCCATAGTATGGATATAAAGCGGATATACTCCAATTGTTAAGTATATAGAAAAAACAGCATGTACATGAAGTGGATATACTCCTATTATCAAATATATGGACGAAACAGTATGCATTTTAGGGTGGTCCTTATTTTGCAACTTTTATTTTCTATACTCTCACCTTACTAATACGTTCCAATAAGTAAATTTAACATTTGGGCAAAATTTCAACAATATTTATATAAATTTAGAGGTTTCTCAATAATCTAGAAATGTAAAATAAAAACAGCTTATTTGCTTAATGTACTTTATGTTCATTGTTCATTATCTGTTTATACACAATCTGCAATGTAAGATATAATACTTGTATAGTTAAAAATTAGTCATATACACAGTAATATGACAGTATGACTGAGTATGTTGTGAATTGTTTTATTATGTTGTGGATATAGTATTGTCCGATACATTGTAATTTACAAATACAGTCATGGATATCCACAAATTTCTAACATGTAAATAATTATTTAAGTTAAAATATATTATGTATATAAACTATCAGTGATTTTGTATTTTATCTCAATACAATCTAAAACTTTCCAGAACATTCTTTAGAGATCTATAATATTCTTTGCCATTCTCTAATTTTTCTCTAATTTTCCATTTAGTTCCACAGTATTCTTTATTGTTCTGTAGTGTTCCATTATATTCTGTATTATTGGAAAATAATCTTATTTTAGAAAGTCCTGTGAACAGAATATATTTAAGGAGTTGACACTTGAGCAGATTAGATTCAATAGAATTCGAGAAAACAAAACGAGAATTAAATTGTGAGTTATACTGTAGGATAAAGAAAGCTTGAAAACCTGATAAAACTACTTTACTGGCAATAATCTTTTGATGAAAATGGCAATGGCAGCAGCAACTAGAAGCAAGGCTTCACTGTGATTACTAGGAACAGAAGAACGAGAAATAACAGGAAGTAAATTACCTTCAAAAAAGCAGGTTTTCTTTGTGTTTTTTTTATTATCACAAGACTTTGAAAAAAAAACAGTCTGTGAAAATGCAACAGCTGTCATCAGAGAAGTTTCATTATTCTGGAACAAAGCTAGAATTCCAATATAACCTGAACAGCATGCTATGAAACAGCTTGAAACACTTTTTGAAAACTGGGAAAGCTAAAGAAAAATTCCACTAGACAAACAGAGATGCAGAGAGCCAATGAAGCAGCTTTTACTGACCAATTAGATGATCTGTTTCATATTGCTCATCAAGATGCTCTTGCACTAATCAAGATACCAGAAGACTGAGAATTTCTTCTTGCACAGAGAGAGAGAGAAAGGATGTTGGGGATGTTTGAGCTCAGTAGACAATGTACTTAGTATGAAAGAGTTGAGAACAAAGAAAAGAAAGAATGATGAATTAAGGAGATGGCAGCAAGCAGAACAAGAGAAGAAAAGACTGAATGAGAGAGTTGATTAGAGCAATGACAGTTCTGACAGTAATGAGAAAGATGACACAGATGATGATTTTACAGAGAGAAACAGAATGATACAAGAACCATCTTCTTTTCAGCCTGAATCGAGGGCAAGGAAAAGTATCATAGACCCCGAGTTGGCTGCTACTATAGACAGAATGAAGGTGTCAGACAGAAAAGTGACATTCATGCTTACTGGCTCATCCAAGAGCCTTGGTCATGATATTCAGGATTTGACAATTAATCGTTGCTCAATCCAACAAACATGACTTAATCTTTGTCAGGACATTTCCAAAAATCTGAAGCAGTTGTTCAAACCAAACACCCCTCTAGTTGTTCATTGGGATGGAAACCTCGGTGACCTCACTGGAAGAGAACAAGTAGACCACTTGCTAGTTATCATGTCTGGATTAGAAATCAATTAACTCCTTGGAGTACCAGAGTTGATTTCTGAGACTGTCAAGACTCAGGCTGATGCTGTTACCAGGCTACTAGAAGACTGGGGAGTACAGAATCTCATAAAGGTAGTATGTTTTGATATGATAGCCACAAATACTAGTAAAAAAAAAGGTGCATGTACATTACTTAAAGCAAAATTGGATAGAAATGTACTGTACTTCGCATGTCGACATCACAAACTTGAACTAGTTCTTTCATTTCTTCAGAGTCTAAAGAAATATGAAGAAATCCACCCAGCTGTATCCAAGTCAGTTTCAAAGAAATTTGCTGGGCATTTATGGTACCTTAGTGAAGAGTTGATAGTCTTGGCTTTTTTTTAATCAAATGTATCATCAGACACAAAGCCAGCCATGATAAAAGCAATGAATGAACATGAACATCATGGAGATACCCAAAATCCACCAAAGTGGATAAAAATCAACACCAACACAGTTTAACAAAAGTCCCTATCAGATTTTGTGACAAAAAATACCCTCAATTCTTTAGATGCCTGGAACTTTGAACAAATATTTTTGATGTGGATCCTGAATTGTGGACTTTTCAGAGATGACTACAAAGTAGCATTGGAAGTTTGTGCAGAGTCTGAACGTGGTCATTGATAAAGCTGAAAGGGGTGTTGCACTCATTGAAGAGCATAACTCTTTGCTTACCAATGATGAAGATCAAAAGCAGTATCTACTTCACATTGTTCAAGATCACAGGTGTCACTTCCCTGATTTAAACAAAGAAACTGGTAATATACCACAAATATCATGATTACTAACTAAGACATTAAAGTGATGGTCATGGGTTATATTGACATTTTAATTTAGACATAAAAAACTGTTTTTTTTTATATTTAAGTTTTGTTCTTTTCTAAAGTAGGAATAACTTCAAGAAGCCAATAAAATATTATTTGTTAAGTATTATTATTGTTTTCTTTTATCTTATTATCATCCTGTAATAGACTCAAAACAGTAAATAAAGTCATATTCTAAAAGTTTTTCGAAGCCTTGAGCGACCCTTAAATATTCCATAACACGCTTAAAATTTTGCCTGCTAAGTTTTCTTACACAGTCAAACAAATCTGAAGAGTGAGAGGTTACAAATTCCAACCTTTATAATTTTATCCCCATTTAAGGACCACCCTAATGCATATGAAGTGAATATACTCCATTATTGAATGTATGGACAAAACAGTATGCATGTAAAGTGAATGTACCTCATTATTGAATATGGACAAAAAAATACTATGCATATAAATAGAATATACCCCAATTATTAAATATATAGACTAAACAGTATACATATGAAGTTGATATACCAAATATATAGACAAAACAGCAAGTTTATGAAGTTGATATACCTTCATTATTGAATATACAGACATATACAGTGTACATGTGAAGTGGGTATACCCCTCATTAAATATATAGACAAAATATAGTATACATGTGAAATGGATATACCCTTCATTACTGAGTATATAGACAATGTAGCATACATGTGAAGTGGATATACCTTCATTATTGAATATATAGACAAAACGTAGTATACATAGGAAGTGGATGTATACTCATCACTGAATATATAGACAAAACATAGTATACATAAGAAGTGGATGTATTCTCATTATTGAATATATAGACAAAACGTAGTATACATAAGAAGTGGATGTATCTTCATTATTGAATATATAGACAAAACGTAGTATACATAAGAAGTGGATGTATCTTCATTATTGAATATATAGACAATGTAGCATACATAAGAAGTGGATGTATCCTCATTATTGAATATATAGACAAAACGTAGTATACATAAGAAGTGGATGTATCTTCATTATTGAATATATAGACAATGTAGCATACATAAGAAGTGGATGTATTCTCATTATTGAATATATAGACAAAACGTAGCATACATAAGAAGTAGATGTATCCTCATTATTGAATATATAGACAAAACGTAGTATACATAAGAAGTAGATGTATCTTCATTATTGAATATATAGACAAAACGTAGTATACATAAGAAGTAGATGTATCTTCATTATTGAATATATAGACAAAACGTAGTATACATAAGAAGTAGATGTATCTTCATTATTGAATATATAGACAAACTTAGCATACATGTGAAGTGGGTATACCCTCATTATTGAATATATAGACAAAATATAGTGCACATGTGAAATGGATAAACTCCATTATTAAATATATAGACAAAACATAGTATGCAGAAGTGGATATACCCACATCATTGAATATACAGATAAAATGTAGTATGCATATGAAGTGAATACAGTCTCATTATTGAATATATAGACAAAGATGAACCTACTTTAAATAATCAAAATTCTATTAGTCTTTTTTCTTTATTTCTTATTAAAAAAATTGCAAAAGTTTGTTAATTGAAATTACAAAAGAAAAGTGTAATATGAAGAGTTGTAAAGTACTTCACTTTAAAGAGTGCTTTAAAAGTTTTGGATTTGGGTAAAATCAAGTAAATCATACTAACTTGTGAAATTGTCAGATTATTTTCACAGATAGATATTATTGGAAAATCACAGGAAAGACAGTGTTCAATAACAATAGCTAAACATAAGAAGTAAAATGATTTCTGCTATATAAATATCATAACTAAGAAGTTATTTTTGTAGTGTTTTTGGAATGAGAGATATTCTACACTATTCTGTAAACTTTTGATAATTCTTGTCCCCCTTTCCTTGCACATCTGTAGAGCAGTCTTTACTTTGACTTCTTTTTCCCACTATCTCATGCATTTTATTTTCAGATATTGTATGTTGGTAACAAATTTCCAATGCATGTAATTTTTTTCTTCATACATTTTAAGATGTGTTGATTTCAGTTTAAAAAAAAAAATCAACTTTGACTATTAATTTGACATCTTACGATTGTATTCTTAATGAACAATTTTAGACTGCTAACATTAGTGTATGAGATTACCTCTCGTGTGATGAGTTCTGTTTCTTCAACATGGATTATTTTTACCCCAAAATTAAGTAAGTTCTTCAACATGGACTTATACAATGTTGTTATTAAATTAATTATAAATCTACATAATATATATATATATATATTATATCTATCTCTGTGTGTGTGTGTGTGTGTTGAATTCAGTGTAGAATTTACAAGTTATAAAATTTTAAACATAATCCTAAGTTAGTGATTTATTAAGGTAGGCATAGAAATTGGATAGGCTGATGGGGCTTTTCAAGCCCAAGCAGGTTTTAAAGAATACTTTGATTGCCCCATTGTTATTACACTTGTCCTGTGAGAATGAAAGAAATTCTTGGAATTCATATATGGTGCTGGGCATTTATCCCCCCTGTGTAGTTTCTATGCATGGTTAATATATTCGGTATAAAAATATTTTAATATCTTGCTGCATTATTGCACTATAGATCTTGAAAATTATTTAATTTTTGTTTTATTTAAGTAATAGTTTATTTGCGTGTATATTTGTTTAGCATATATACACACGCACACATATATATATATGCATATATAATTTATTTTTTACACTATAGGAACTACATGTATTATATTGTAGTTTGCTTGATGGTGAAAACCTAACTGGAGTTCAGTTGTCTTCAGACTGTTATGCTGTGCTCAAGGAAGGTTTACTTGAAAATACTTCACTGGTAAGCTGCTTGTTGAACCAGCTTCTATTTTTCAATGAAGAAACAGGTTTAATTTACAGCAACTTTCAAGTGTGTATGATCTACTTACAGTGCTTATCATACTGTATTCAACAAATTAAAAACAGAATCAGTACCATTGTGCCTAAACCTGATGAAGTCTTTACTAAGATCCTCCTCATCCTCAGTTTGTTACCCGAAAGCATCATTCAACATTTCACCCAAAATTCTGACATATCTGAAATTCTTGATTTGATCTTTGAAGACCTTGTAGTTCTATGTGCAAATAATACACTTGAGTATAATAAGGTTTATGGAGCTTGTTTAGGAAGGAGGAGACCTTGTTTACTTCAGAAGCTCTGTGATAAAGAAGATCAGTTGTTTTGTCGTAGAAGTGGACAAAAGTCATTTGAGACCACAAGAGATGTTGTATCCTTGCCATCTAGTATGATAAAGTGTGCTGTTAACCTTGATGGAACACTTAATCATCGAGAAGCCTTGTTACAGTCTGTAAAAAGCCACTCACACTTCTTAGAAACACTGTTGGTAAGTTGGAAAGTGATATTACTTCTCTTATTCATATTGTAAGTGGAATTTCATCTGGGTTAAGTACTTGCTTTGTTTTTTTTTATGTCCTAAGAATAAACTTAATTTTTGACAGTTTTAAGTGTGCAAAACAACCCATACTCATATACCTGGGTATGCTATTATTGTGGTGTGAATGTTTTAAGTGTGCAAAACAACCCATACTCATATACCTGGGTATGCTATTATTGTGGTGTGAATGTTTTAAGTGTGCAAAACAACCCATACTCATATACCTGGATATGCTATTATTGTGGTGTGAATGTAGAACCAAAAATTACCATCACAAATGTGTACCCTTGAATTCATTTTATATTCCAAGTTATAACTTTTAACTAACCTTAAATTATAAGTTTTGTTTTAAATAAAAAAAAATGTGTAACAAAAGAAGCTTTAACATTTCATAGTTTTTCTTTCAGTATGAACAGATTCTTTCCCAAAGAGATGTTAACAAGAATGAGCAGAGTACAGTGCACTTGCTTTGTTAAGCAAGAACAATAATAAAGATTTCTTCAGTACCCATTCAAGCTGTCTCTAAACTTTTATATTAGTACTACACTTGATGTTTTTAATGAATTTACATTTCATGTGATTTTCCAACTTAAGAAGTTTTTTAGGTTTAAGCATATTGGACTTTTTATGGTTTTAAACATGGATGATTAGATAAAAAAAAGTGAAATGTGGATAATAACCTTTCTCAAATTCCCAGCATCCTAGTGAAACATCTCGTGTTAAAGCAGTTAAGAACTGTTTAATATCTGAAATTTTAAACTTGAGAAAGAAACTTTTGTTGTATATGCAAGAATGATTGAAGTTATTGGTTATATGATAATTTGCACATGTTAAAAACTCTAGTAGTAAAATAGCTTAATGACTACTCAGTAGATCAGTGACCCTAGTTTCTTAGTATGTACCAAGCAGCTTGGTTACGTTTGTATGCATCTGAATGCCCAAAAGGAAACTTAGATATTAATCAAAATTTTCTGTATTCACTTTTGTAAAATGGTGTTTGTATTGAGAAAAAGGATGTATTTCACAGTTTACTACTGAATAGATCTATTAAGATTAGTTTAAGCAAAGTTAACACATTATTATTTTTTTTTGTAAAACAAAGTGAAGGAACACACTGTACCTTCTTATCAACTAGGAAGAGAGAGAATGAGAGAATCAGTTAAATATGGAGGGCACATTTTCTTTATAGTGAAGTGGCATAGCCAAAAAATTGTGGGTTTAATGACAAAAGCTCCAAACTTGCCACATTTATAGTATTTAGTATACTTGTTAATTCCAGATACAGAGTTGTCTCATTCTAGGGCATGCTTTGGTTCAATATTTTTTATATATCACTTGGACAGAATGAAAGGTATTACACTGTATATTTATTTATTTGACATAACAGCATAACATTTGCTATCCTTGTAGTAGTTGACATCCTTATGCATTTTAGAAATGATTACACCACTAATTAGATAATTTGCACATGTACTGATGGCAAAAATGTTGTATAAAAAGAATAGACATTTTCTACCATGCAGAAATCAAGATATGTTTGTTAAAGGAGTATTAAACTTAATACAGTTGGTAAACTGGTCTAAATATTTGTTTAATGTATTGATAAGTACAAATAATTAGCATTTGTACATGCACTCATTATTATAATATGCTTTCAAAAATTACAGCCTACATATCTTTTTGATGTGTTGGAAAAAAGATGTTATTCTTATAAAAAGCAGTAAAGTTTTGCATGTCTAATATTTTACACCCTCAATCTCTGGCTCAAGTGAATTATCAGTCACTTGCACACATGCAGGTGAAAACATCAATTTCATAAGTACAATGAAGATATTCCATGTATCTGACTTCATCTTTATGAAAATGCTTTAGTAAGAAATGTGATTTGATAAATTTAACAAAATTCTGAAGTGATTCATGTGTATAAAATTGTTCTATCTCCAGTTTTTAAAAGTCAAGAATCTATTCTTGTGTGTAATTTCCATTATCCCAATACAATGAGGCACATCGAAGTGCTGACTTTATGCTCTTGCATTGTTTTCCATAACCCTTTTTTTCGCATGTACATTTGATAAATTTGCTCCCATACATGGCCATCTTGATATGCAACACAAAAGATGTTTTGAACCCGTGCATTTTTTGAGGGTGTTAATCTTTCCATCAGTCATCCTCTTTTGTAAAAACTTCCTTCTGAGCTATGTTCACGTCCATGTATTCTCTTGTCCTGTCACACCTGACAACAACGAACCTCCCTAGCTCACAAATACATTCATCTGACACATTATCAGAGGCTTGTGACAGTTCTTGAAATATGTCAGTCACTGATGGCAATAAATGTCATGCCTCCCAAGCTTTGTCTTTTTTTGTGACTAAGTAAAGAAAATGGTGTCACATCTAGGAAAAGCATGGGAAAGGACGATACTCTCAAGACTAATGAATAAAGAGTTGTTTGAATTTGCATGAATAGACAGAAATTTATTGTTATTCTCTTTTCTAAATTCTATTCAAAGTTCATCAAGATTTATTTCATTAACAATAGAGACTACATAAAAACAACATCTTTGTCAACTGTACAAGTCATTACCTTTGTGTTGCCTTGTGTAACTGCATCTGAAGCATGAACAATCATCCTACTGTTGGCTTTCTCATGGGAGCATTGTGCTTGTGCAGCTACATATTTTTTTGGGCTGGAAAGTAACCTCTGAAATACTAAAACTTTATTTTGTTGAGTTTGAACTCAACAAAACATGCAACTCAAACTTGAATGTCCTTTAAACATTGCAGAGAAAGTATCACCATACTTTTGCACTCTCTCATCTTCAATATGACTTACTGTGTATATGTCAGGGGATATGCTTTCCCATCATAAATTAGATTTCTGTGTTGACAGCTGTACTGTTCACCTCATTTGATCTTTTTTTCTGTGATGAATTCTAAAGTTCAAGTTACTTTTGAAACTAAGACTTCTATTCTTGCTTCAGTTAATTCTTCTAATGCTTCTGTTCTTGATTGTACTCCTGCTGCTATTGAAGCTTTATTTCAGCAGTTCTTCCTAGACACGTAAGGAATTTTCATCACCGCATTGTCTTGTGAGAGTGTCCTTGGTGAATATCAAGGTTTATTAGATACCAAAATGATGGGTCAGTACCCTCTTTCTTCTATTCATGAACAAGCCAGTTCTTTTGCTGAGGCATTTTCACCTTTATCTGAAGAGCAGGATTTACCAGCCAGCCCTATTACAGGCAAATATGTTGCTGAAATTATTTCCCTTTTTCCCCAGGTTTGTAACATTTTATATGCTGAACCTATTTCTGTTTTGTCTGAGGGTTCCAGCATGTTGTTACAGGTTACCATTTTGGAATCCTTATTTAATCTTCCACATTCTCCTGACATTCTGCAGCTAATGCTTTTATAAATAGAGGCACTTCTCATTATTTTGGCATTTTAGTGGGTCTTCTTCTTTTAATTTAGGTTAGGTTTTTGAGAGAGTTCATCCATATAGTCTTCCACTCTGTCTTCATGTCAGTATTCTCATTTTCATGTGATGATTATAATGAATTTATGACTTTCTTCATCAGCTCAGTCATTAGCTTGATACTATTCTCATTTTCCTGATACTTTTCTCAGGAGTAGGTTTGAATTTATAGGTTTCTTTGGCTGCAGTACTAACTGACTTTTTGCCATGTGGCTTGCATGTTCTTGTGATGTATTTGTAGAACTATTTTGCAGGGGATTCATCTTCCACATAATATTGCTGATGACCTACAACAGGCTTCTTTGTTGTAGTTGCTTGCTTTTGCTGGTATTTCTCTTGAATTGGTTTCTTAGTCAGGGAAAGCTCATTAGCAGGAACAGATTAGGGCTCTGGCTTTACATGTTACTTCAGGTCATCCTCCTGCTACATTGCTTACTTCTGCAGCTACTTTACAGCCTTCTACTTTTGATGTTTCTCATTTCTTTCTTGCTGCAAAATGGAGATACAAGTTGTGTGGGTCAACTTGACTTAGACAATGACTTTCTTCTCTTTCAGACAGCTCCTCCTTGGGAACCATTGGAAATGAAATGCTCATCAATGTAATCCTTGGTTTCAAGACCATTGGGTTTAAGATCTTCTTTAATTGGTTTTTGTATCACCTTTTATTAACCTCCTCCTCTCTTTAATTTTCCACTTTCTTTTCTAGTTCCATATGATCTAATTTGTGTTCATTTGTTGAATCAGGAAGTTTCACACATTTTGTTCATAGGGACTAATGAAGAGGGTTCTCCTGGAGTTTTACTCTTGTTTTTTGTAGTGCCTATGAAAACAGAATATTGGAGACTGGTATTAGATCTTTCCCATCTCCACATTCCATCTTTCAAGATGGCACTTATGCAAACCTTACATTTCTTTGTCAATGTTGTTGGATAATGAAAGTGGATATTAAAGATGTGTATTTACATGTTACAATTCGTTAGTTTTCTCAGGTGTTTCTTCGTTTTGTACATTGAGGAGTAGTTTATCAGTTCAAGGTTGTCCCTTTTTATCTGGCTTAGACTCCCTTTGTTTTCATACACTGTAGTCATAGCTTTTATTGGCATTCTACACAATTGCATATTGATTTCAATCATTACATGGATGGTTGTATTATACTAGCTGAGTATTTTGTTGACTTGCACTTGTTGGACCATCCAATTTGCTTTCTCTCTGTGATGGATTGTTCATGAGTCCAAGCCTCGGGTTGTGCCTACCCAGTATCTCATATATCTCGGATCAACACTGTTTAATGCACTCTTCACTTGTCACCTTTGGCTTTACAGTCTTTAGAGTCTTGGGTGAACCTACTTCTCTCTTCTTATCCATCTTTCAAAGAGGTCCTCTCTTTTTCTTTGGAATGATTCATATGGGTTTTCTTCATGTGAAAAACCTTCAGTGGGATCTTGTCTCTTAGTGGCACCTATCCTCAGATTTGTTGTCTCAAAAAATTTCTGTTTCCGACTGCTGTCATTTACTTTCAGATATGACTTAATCATGAATTTACCATGACAGGTCCCCCATTTCTTCAGATCTATGCATATGCTCACTGATGCGTCTCTCCAAGGTTGGTGTGCTGTACTGGGTCAACATGATCTTTTGGGTTTGAGGTCTACTCAGGAATAGCAGAGTGGGACATGTTCTCACAGCCTTTGTGTTGTTGGAGTATCTTTTTTTCTTCTTCTGTGGCTACCTTTACATATTGTCATACTATGAGCCAGCCATGTACCTTTTTTCCAAGTATATTGACTTCTACTTCACCCTCCAGTTCTCCAGTGATTGTGTCTCCAGTTTAGTCATCCTATGATTGATTCTGCTGCTTTACTGGTCTTCAGTTCTTCATTTAGCTTCTCTAGCAGTGAATGACTTGAGTAGTCATGGGAGATACTTTTTCTTTATATCTACTCTTCTCTTCATTGTTTCCCTTGGGCAAGGTCAGTGGGTCACATTGTTGGGTTCTCATTGCCTCATACTGGCCTGCTGAACCATGGCTTTTGCTATTTTGTCATCTATCTCAGATGTATTATATTCTATTACTGCTTTGGAAATATTTTCTCAGCCAGCTTCAAACATCTATCTTTTACAACAATGTTCATAATCTTTGGCATCATGGCTGGCTGTTAATGTGGTCCTTTGTTAAAGATGCCAGATTCTCTTCTCTAGTAGCCTGTATGTTGTCACATTTTTGCTGATATTCATCCCTGGCAGTTTACTAATCTGGGCTACTTTTCATGGTTGTTGTCTGCAGAATTCAGTTTTTCACAGCTTGACTTCTTTTTCATGTATTTATTTCTTGATTGAGACTTATGGACTTTTTCTGTTGCAGGCTACAGGGCTGCCCTCTTAGCCACTTTCCATTGCCATAGAAGTTATATGTTTAGGATCTTTTTATTTGCTTTTCAGTCATGTCAACAATGAGAGCCTTGATATTATCTTCAGTGGGATATAATTGTGGTCTTATGTAGAGCTGGGGAAGTAGTGGTATTTGCTAATCAATTAATTGTTGGCTTCATTAACCAGTTATGCTTGATTAATCAGTTATTACAGTGTCCCTCAAAACCATAGTGTCTACAAAAAAAATGGTGGCAGATGATGCCAGCCAGTTGCCTTACCTGGTGATAGTGGAAGAAAAAAAGTCTTAGTAGCTTTACCATAACAAAGACAGGGGTGAGCAAGTTTGGTGGCAATGGGAAAAGAATCTGAGACCCACAAATCATGAGCTCTCCTCACTCGAATCACCAAAGCTGAAGAAACTTAAGGTACCAATAAGCAATATACAAGGCATTGATAGCTCGTTATTTAGCTTTGCACTTAACAACAAACAATTATAATATCAGTATTTTGTTTACTTGGATAATTGAAAATAATTATAATTGGAAACAGTAATTTTGATTAGTTGATTAATTTTGTGACAGTTGATAAAGTCAGAATTTCAATTACTTGGTTGTTGGAATAATTTAAATCAATAACAATAATCAGAAATACTAATTTCAACTAGTTGATTATTTTTTGTCACAGTCGATTTAGTCATGATTTGAATGTTCGAACATAGTAATAATCTGAAACATTAACTTTGATTGATAAATTTACTTGTAGTTTTGTTTCATTTGTTACTTGATTCAGGGAAGAGTCAGACTTTTTTGCAATTGATGCTTAATGTACAATTTATTTTTGTACTTGTATACCAATTGAGCCTTTCTACTTAATACTTGGGTGGTGAAAGAGGGCATCAGCTGTTTTTTTTTTACATTTGTTACCTATATTATCTGTCTTGATTCTCCCTCCTATTAGAGTTGTTTTTTGCTACCTTGCATGAGCAGAATCTTTTCAACGAATTTGACATCCATTATATATCCCTGATGTTGAATCTTGCTATCTAAACTAAAGTAAATTGGCACTGTGAAGTTGAGTTGGCTTGTTTATCATCATGTTCCCAAATCTTTGTTGTGATTTTCATTTTACACCTTATCAAATTTGCCATTTGGGCTCCTAGTTTAGTATCTTTTAGAGGATATCTTGCAGGCTTTTATCACATTGCAGTATTTTTAGGTTCCAAATCCTATTTGCCACCTGTGGTTATTCTTCATGTTTGATGGGATCTGTAACTGGTGAGTTTTAGTGTTTTTTGTCTCTTTTGCCCAACAACTGTTTTTCACTGTGTTCAGAGTGTATAAGCACCCAATAATTTGGCAGATTGTTTGACTTCCTGCTCATTTTAGGTATAGGTGAAAAAGGGTTACTGCCTCTGGAGTTTGCCCTTTCATAATACATCTCTGGGCTGCTCCCCTGAGAACCATCCACTGCAGGAGCAGGACATAGTATTTCTTCTACCTGTTTATGCCACCTTCTGTATTACATTGTTGACTCCACTGGCTCATTACACCATTATCACTAACAAAATTGACCCCTTTGCCTGAATTAAAGGGCATCATGGGCAAACAGGTACCCTGCTGAAAAAAATGCCTTCTCTCTGAGTGTCCTTTAGGCCCATTCTTCCTCAAATCCAGTTTTGCAAATTGAGTTCAGGGGTAGAAATAATGAAATAAAACTACATTCACTTGAGGAAAGCAATCAGGAAGATTATATTTCGATATAGTACTTCCCTCTACTCACAAGATTAGCTATTCCTGTTCATTGCTGTCCTCAAAATGCAAACTTTTTTATTACACATGCCACAATCCTTCCACACACCCCTATTGAAATCAAATGATTCCAACATGTCTCTCATGCAAATCATCATGTGTCACTTCTCCACCAATAGTGGAATAGTACATTCACGTGATGCATGTGACTCCCTCTATGCCCCTCTACCAAACTATCACTTCTTGTTTGGCAGCGCTTGCATCAGATGTCTTTCATCTTGATTAGTGTTTGTGATTGAATTAATTCTTGAAGTAGTTTAATTTCATATACTCAGGTTTTTTTTAAGCATTCAGGTTCAATTACCTTTGTTCTGGTTGTGTTTATTTCTTCAAATGCATTAGTCAACTGATACAACATTAATTCTGAAGTTAATGCCACCACTTCGGGTGTCTCACATTCGACAAGCGCTTTAACACAGGCTTCAGATGCTGGCAATCCCTCGGGAGATTTGTCTACATTTATTCACAGGGAGATTGAACATTATATGGCTCAACCTCTAACTCTAGACATTGCCCCCACTTCCTCCTGAACCTGGACAGGCTGACAAACACTTTGATCGCTTGTTTCCACCTCCGGAATTTGCCGTGCCTTCCCATACCCTTCCTGAGGATTCTGTTCGGTCTTCAGTGGTTTATTGGACTTTATATCTCCCATATCTTATGACCCGCATCTTTCATTACTGCAAGAATATACTTCCCAACCCTATTTTGTTTTTCCCCCAATATTTGGGGCAATGGCATCAGTATGCCTCATCCTCCACAGGCTTCGGATTAGTCTGCCCTTGCATATCATAGGGCTGACTGTCCTTATCTCGACCAACAACTGTTGGGTTCAGTTTCACCCATTTGGGGGCAGGCCTCGAATTTCCCATTAGTCTCACCCATGCCCAATTTTCCCACCTCCTTCTTACCCTCATGACTCTTTTGCGGTAGCTTTCCACAATTCATCTCCTGTCTGAGGGTCTTTACAGAAATCCTGAAGGATTTTTTGGGGAAATTCTCTCCCTCTTTACCTCCACGTTGGCTCATTTGTCTTCTTTGGCTCTGGCTTTACAAATGTTGTTTATTTGTTGTGGGGACCTTTTAGTTCGTGATGCTGTTTTATCTAGAACACATTTTCCTGCTCCTTATCTCAGGGATTAGTATACGGCTCCGTTTTTAAGATGTTTCATCTTTGATATGGTCTTGGAGTCTCCTTCTCCTTCCTAGCCCTTACCTGTCTCTCCTTCTCATTGTTATCGACAACGCAAGATACGCTGCCACTAATTCCAATGAGTACCTGGTGGGACCTCGATTTTGCAGCCTTCATTCATAAATGATGTCCTTTCATTACTGATGCTTGGGTTCTTTAGATTTTGTCAGAGGGCCTTGAAATTCCATTTCTTGCCCCACCTCCCTTGTTCCAGGTACCTGTTTCTTTCTCTTCTCAGGATTCCATAACTTGCCAACATCTATCAGACATAGTACAGGACCTCCTCACGCACCAGACTATCGAACCTTTCCACACCATTCACTAGGGTTTTACTCCTTTTTGTGTGTTTTCCTGAAAAAACCAGGGACTAGAGGCCTGTCATCGATCTTTCCCATCTCATTCGATTTGTTTCACCATGGAGTCATACATCACTCTTTGGTGGGCATTTTCTCTGGGTCTCTGGATGACCAAGATGGATGTCTCCAATGCTTTTCTGCATATTCCCATCTCGGAACAATCACGTCCTTATCTTCGATTTATCCATTGAAGAGTGGTGTACCAATTTTTGCACCCTACCCTTCAGTTGGATTCTGCTCCTTATGTTTTCTGTTGGGTGGTGAGAGCTTTTATTCATTCATTTCCATGCCCTGGGGCTGCATTTCCATTTTTACATAGACAACTGGCTACTTCTGACCCGATATGAACAGGAGTTGGTCAGTTATACTCGTCAGCTCCTTCTCGAAGTTACTCGGGTAGGCTGGTAGAAGATATTGGAGAAGACCTTCCTGCATCCAACCCATATAATACCTTGTGCATTTCTGTATCGTTTTCAACACTCACCTCAGTTGGGCCCAACCTTCTCCTCTTCGACTCTGTTTTATGAAATTGTCAGTTTGCCATGCCTTATCTGTTCTCTCACTTTCTGTACAAGAGATTCTGTTGCTTTTGGGAATGTGGTCTTCTATGACACCACTAATCCCCCTTGGCCGTGCACACATGTGCTCCCTTCAGTGGGCTATGCATGATCAGTGGAACCTTACTCGGGATCCTTTGGATGCTCCCATAACACTTTCTCCTTCTCTTATAGACAATCTCCTTTGGTGGTTGGACAAGACTCACACATTGGCGGGTGTCCTGCTTCTCACCCGGATTTACATCTGTTTATAAATGCATCCCTTCAGGGTTGGGGTGCATGGGTCGATCACCAGAGTTCCTAGCTGTTCGTTGAGCTTTGGATTACTTTCTTCCCATTGCTAGACATTGTCTAGTAATGATCCATTCTGACAATTCAATGGTGGTGGTGTATATCAATCACCAAGGTGGCACCCAGTTGAGATCCCTCGGTTTTCATACATTGGATCTTCTATGTCCCATATGCTACACATTTGTTTAATTGTGTGTCATGTCCTGGCTGCTTTCAACCTTGTGGTAGATCATCTTTCTCACCCCGACAAGATTTACCTGACGGAGTGGCTTTGCAGTCTGTGGGTTTTTTCTCACATTGGTGCATTTGCCACCACCCTAAATCACCAGATACCCCTCTTTTAGCCCCTGGTACCTGATCCTCAGGCTTTAGGTATTGATGCCTTCAGCCAGGATTGGTCACACAATTCCTATATGTTTATCCTCCTATCTGATTGCTTCATTGGGTAGTTTCCCTTATCCATGCCACTCTGTGCAGGGTCCTTCTGATCACTCCCTACCAGCCCATAATTTCTTCATTTACTCCAATTATAATTATTCCCTCCTGTACAATTTCCATTATTACCTGACATCCTTTGTCATCCCCAGTCACCTGTTCTGCATCCCTCATTTCATGTCCTCCTCTTCATGCCTGGCTTTTGT
This sequence comes from Limulus polyphemus, assembly GCF_000517525.1. Taxonomy (NCBI): domain Eukaryota; kingdom Metazoa; phylum Arthropoda; class Merostomata; order Xiphosura; family Limulidae; genus Limulus; species Limulus polyphemus. The sequence continues at coordinate 69,098 of NW_013667422.1, forward strand.
CTGATCCTTGACAAGAAGATCTGGTTTCTCCCATCGTGTATCTTTTCATTAGGCTCAATCAATCCTCCATGGAAGTGTATCAATAAAAGTAAAGAGTCTTTGCACATGAGCCCGGGCTTGTGGATTTCCTGCTGCTTGTCCTACTGTTGCTGGTGTCTGAGTTTCTCTTGTGTCTTTTCAGGCGGAGGTCTTCAGTCTGCTTGATTTCAGGTTACTGGGCAGCTTTATCCCATACTTTCACCTTTCTTGTTATCGCAGGGTTTTTCTCACACATGTCCTTCCAGATTCATTGACATCCTCAGCAACCTTCTCTTCCAGATTGGAACATTAATGTGGTCCTCCATTCCCTTACTTTACCACAGTTCGAACCTATTTACTCCTGTTCTTTGTTTCACTTGTCTCTTAAGACATATTCCATTCTACTTTTAGCCTTCATCTTCTTCTTATCTCTACCCATGTCCTGATCTGGATAGATTTCTATGTCCTGTGCATGCCCACACTTCTTCTTTCCATGGTTCCTGTTCACGTATCTTTATCCCGTGGCAACCCTCTTTGTCCAGAGATCTCTCCCTCTTACCCTCACCAATTCGGCTCATCGTTTGATCCAGTTGGCTTATTGCTCCTTGTCCCATTCCCGCAGTACTTTGTTCTGCGTTACCTCTCATCAAATCTGACACTTCACCTTTTCCCTCGCTGTTCTTTTTCGTCAACTGAGATTCTAAAGTAATTGAACAGGCCTAAGTAGACTTTTGAAAAGAAGAGGACAAATATACATATACTGATATAACGTTTACAATATCCTTATATTCTCTATAGCGTGAACATTTTATTGTACAAACGTTTAACTTGTTTTGAATATATATATATATTATATTGAAAACAAGTAAAGTGTGTGCTGTTTATTCATCATAGAATTTATCATGAACGAGTCACAGACACCTACTGTAGAAGAATCCTAAGCCCAACAACTACATGGTATATATTTATATTATTAAGAAATCTAAGTAAAAGCCATTTATTTTAAAAATTGGCAAAAGAACAACAAAAAAACCAGAACCCATATAATATTATTTTCTAAAATCTGACATCACGGTTTTGGCTTCCTCGGGTTTTCACATTCTATCTGTGGTTGTACTTCAGATTTCGGTGGGACTCTGATACTGGGTAAGTCTTTATTAAAACTTTCTTTTTTTACGATCTCATTTTTCTTACCTTTATTACATGAGTCCCACTCTCTGACGAGTGGTACCTGACCAGATATTCTTTAATGCTAAATCCACACTGTACGCCATGTTGACTAGCACTTTCCTTTCCATAGCTTCATATGCTCACCTTTGAGATGGGGTGTTTCACAAGATCGCTTGTAGGTGAATAACCTTGTGATACTTGCTTCATAAATTGGCCCATCCTGGACTGTACCACCCATGGACTTCATGGGTAAAGCAGAAGGGGATAGCTGCCCATCCCTGTCATGCCTCAACTGAGTAAATTGATATGGTCTGCTTTTCAAATTAAGGTTTCGTGATCAACCATTGTACTGTCTCAGATGTTAATGTTCTTTTGGGCTCTCCAACACATTCTCAGCCCCCCTTTTCTTCTAGTGGAGTTCTTACTACTTACAAGTTTCAAGCCACTGGGGTGGTCAACTATGGAGGCACCCTGTTGGATGGGTTCCATATAAGATGGCTATAACCATTCAGTTCAGGATAGGGCAGTGGTGTTCTGCCAGTGTAGATGATGTAATATCCTTTGATTTGTGATTCACGATACAGCGGAGTTAGACGTCAAAATGAGTTCACCCCTTAGATTGGGAACCCTCTTCCTACTGTCACATAGATGTCGGTAACTTGTAGGCTGGTTTTGGATTTTGAGTGAACCAAACAACACAAGTCCTCATACAGTTTTAGGGTTGTCTATCTTACTCCCTCAATTTTCTTTTTCTGTGTTGTGGGTCACAGCAGGGATACGTGGGATTATTCTGGTTCTATCCTTGGCTCACCCTCGTTCTCTCTTATTACGTGGATGTTATTGTCTTTTGGAATGTCTCTACCTGTTTCATGATCACAGGCATTGATTGCATGTGATAAGACTTCCTTTTGATATTGGATGTCATATTCCTGGATCTAATGCTGTGTAATACCCTGGAATCAGAGTGGTTCTCAATTCCATAGTTCTTCGGTTTGAGGTGAAGATGGTATGATCGTTATCCTACCCTCGCACAGATGTCAGTACCCAGCGAGGAGGTTTTGGATGTAGTTGACTTACAGAGTAGAGTCCACCGCGTCCACCTAGCCACTCTACACCATGGGACACATCCTTGTTTACCCACTTTTTTTATTGTGGGATTGAATTACTATATCTTTCTTTGGTTAGGATCACTTTCCTACCACATTCTCTCCCACTCAGATGTGCTCCTCTCATTTTCTGCCATGGTTTTTTACATATTCCACATATGGGTGAAGAGTATTCTTGGATCAGAAGTGGTGCAGTTCTCCTCTTTGAATCATCGGATCTGACTCTCTCATTTCCTGGGGTATCCTTTGGACACATTTGGGGGTTATTTCTATCATTCCCTCGCAGGGTTCCCTCTTTCTAATCAGTGTGGTATTCTAGCTAATCTTGTGAGAAGATGGAAGTACCGTATCGAAAGTTATAATTTTCCTATTCTAAAAATGTATTTCCGATAGGTACTTCTCTCCTCTCACACTTACCACCCTTCCTCCCCACACACTTTCGGTGCTTCGGTTTTCTGCCAAAAATTTAAGTGATAGTTTGGTAGAGTCACATAGAGGGAGTCACATGAGTGTACTATTCTCCGATTGGTGGAGAAGTGACACACGATGATTTGCATGAGAGATATATTAGAATCAATTGATTCAATAGGGGTGTGGAAGGCTTGTGGTATGTGTAATAAAAAACTTTGCATAAAGATGGCAGAAAGGAATAGCTGATCTTGTGAGTGGAGGGAAGTACCTATCGGAAATACATTTTGAGTATAGGATAATTATAACTTCCCTCATGTAAAGTTGCATGTCTTCTTGAATTTTTTTAATCCATACAATATGTTCATTTTCATTGGTCATACATAACCTAAGGAATATGGATGGACCATGTATTCCCAATTGGGAAAACCAACTAAAAAAATGAAAGTCCTTGAGCAAAGTTAAATTCCTTGGGAATGTAATATTTTGATCACTGTAGTTTTTGGTTCTGGATTCTACTCATCTCTAGTTGTCAACATAATTCTTGTAGTTCAGATAGATTTTCTTCCTGGACTGTAGCTTGTAGTTTGTTGGTACCTACTTCCTTTACAGTATGAGCACTCTGGCTTTCAGTATTTCAGAAGTAGATCTGCCTGATTTGAATTTTACATTTTTAGAATTTAACATTTTAAAAAGTATTTAACTCTGAAATTCATTTCCTCTTACCTCCCTAAAACCAAACATTTTCTCATGACTACAGTTTTCAATCAAATCTGACTTATGGTGGGAAACCAGAGCTTATGTAAAATTTCCTGATGCATGAAAATTGCATCATGTGAAAGATAGTAGAGTGGAGAATTATTGGTGACACCTACTCTGTAATGCATAATGAACATTTTAAAATTTCAAGTTATGTATTGTGTTGAAAATTCAACAAGGAAAGACTTTCAGTATTTTGGAGGTAAGTATTGTTTTAAATTAATTTTCATTCTAAAAAATGTAAAAATCCACATGCTCATGTCATGATCATATCACAATCTTACTAGTAAATAAAGTATTTGTTTACTAAAAGTTGGTAAATATAGGTTTCAACACTGCTTCTCAAAGTCATTTATGTCTTACTTAAGCATTACTTTGAATGAGAGTTGGAAACAAGATGGCATTTATGACCTAGTTGCTAGATGTTTTAAAGCATCATTCGTCATTTAGTGGAATAGTGAAAGTAAAAACAGGTTAAGTCTTAAGTGAAGAAGCACACATAATTTTCCACTCATTTTTATTTCTGCAACATTAACATTAATGATTCATAGGAATTTTTCTGAATTTGTAATCATGCAATGTAGTTATAAGACTTGATGCTATTGTATACTTCTCAACTGACATAATATTCTGTCACACTTCTGGCAATCTTCAGGTGAATGATTTATCATTCTCCTGCAATTTTCAAATCCAATACACTGGTGCATCAAATTTGAGCCTAACATTTGACATACATGTGTAAATTAAAAATTAATTGTATTTGCATGCAAACTTATTAGCCAATTTGTGATGTAACACTATTGTTTGTAAAAGAATTTGACTGTCTTTATAAAATTCCATTTTTTTGTTTGTTTAATTTGAGGTAAACCAAACAATATTTATTTGTTCACCATATTAATGAAATGACACTTCAGCATAAATATAAAATTTTGTTGCATATCCTACAGAAATTTATGTACTTGCATGTATATGTATAAAGTCATTATACATGTACATTGTTATTATGCATTTTGGTTAAACTTTATCCATTGTAAGGTGTAAAGTGATAGGTTGTAGAATTTATGGAATATGTACTATAGAATCTAGTCATAATTCCTTCTCGATACTGTGTGTCTTTTTCATCTAGTTATACATTACTATCCACTATTATTCTAAGTGGACCATTAGGTAACTTGGCTAATGGGAAATGGTCCAATTTCTTTTTCTCATGTTTTAGATCAGTGGATAACATTAGTGCAAAAATTGTCATGACAATACCTCATTAAATTACACCATATCTAACATTTCTATCATTTTGTTAGATAAATTGTAAAACATTAAGAAACGATCTTTCTAAAAATAACTTAGTCTTAACATATCTAGAGTTAAATGATAAAATGTTTCATTGAAATTACTTTGAACTATAAATTATTAATGATTTACATGAGGCATTTTGGAATCATTTGATTTCAATAGTATTTTTGGGAACTTTCATTGTAAAACTCTTGTAGTTAAGGGTTTTTATAAGAATAAAATATAGTCTTTTTCATTTACTCATGTATAATATTGTTACGTCTCTGTTTGTTTGTTAATTTCCTGTAAAAATGTAAAAATTCTTTCCGAAGAACTTCAGCGATACAAGTTCTTTCTTAATTAAAACCATTTTATTCTTTCTCGTTACAAACTTTGTAATACACTTAATTTCCACAGTCACTTTAAAGTTAACTACTTTTATAAACACACACTGTAATTCACAACAATTCACGTACTTTACTTACGGTGCTTACAGCTCGCTTGACTCAATTATCTATCTCTATATCTCCTCATCTGCTATTATTTGCTGGGCTTATATACTAAAATAGAGGGCGTGTGGCAAACACTCGGACCTTCATGATCCTTGTAGAAACTCATCGCATGTTACCAGTGTCACGTGACTTCCTCTATCGTAACAATATTGAATTATACAACTAAAAGCTACATGATCCTTGTCTGCATTATAAATCTGTAGAAAAATAAATAATTTTATTTCCTTTAAAAACGTTTTATTTGGGATTGATGATATTAGTATATTAAAGACAGCAAAGTGTTTTATAATCTGTAAAACATTATATATCAAACCATGGTTGTATGTAATGATTTTTCCTGTTTGTTTCTTCTTAGAATACAGCAGTGCAATATATTTTGATGGGACAACCAGAAGAAGCAATAGCTTTATTAAAAGAACCAGTGTTTTCTGACCTTAAGGCAATTGTTTTGGTTTTAGCTTGGAGTCAGAGTTTTTCTGATATGTCAGCTGGATATGTGTTAGACACTGTAAAAGAAATGATTCCAGTAAGTATAACACTGCACTTAAGTTTTCTCTCCAGTTAATTTGTGAAGATCAGAAATATATTGTCTCAGCTGATGGCAAATATGCATAAAATATATTTTGTAGGGAATGTAGTAAACTACTGCAAAGACAGTGCAGTTTTTTTCAAAAATTGTGCATGAATGTGATAGTTTTAAAATTTTTTTTACAGATTGTAAAACATTAGTTGTTCAGAAACAATGGTTACATAGGTGCAGGTTTATTTTTTTTTTAAGTTTAATCAAAGTAATCACTTAAAATCACATCCATGATTATTCTTAAGAATTTTTATGTATTTTCAGTTTGATGTGTTAGTTTTTAAAATACTTGGAAATCCATTTCTTTCTATCTTGAGGTATTTTAAAACTTTTATTTTCTTGTCTTCTCATTCACCTTAATCAGACATTTTAGTAAAGAAAAGTGCTTATTAGAAAGTTTTAACAGAAAAGAAAAAGGGATGAGGTGTTGCACCTTGCACTTATAATTGTGGGCATCATTAAACCTGCATTTGAATAAAACCTTGCAGTGGTGAAAAAGAGACTGTTGTTATGTGTCATCTTGTTGTGTGAGTAAATGTTACGCAAACTTCTTTTAACAGGTTAATTCATGTACCTAAATGTTGTGAATATTTAAATTAGCAACTTTCTTTTAAATTAATAGTTTTAAAATGGGTGTATTGTAAAGATCTCAATACAAAATATGTAATGTACTGTTTTAACATCACAAATGTGAGGTACTATGAATAATTATAACTTACTTGATATAAACAGTGATATACAATATATGTGATAAGTAATACTAAAGTATTTTGTGCTTGTTATTTTGATTTCAGTGAAGTCTATCTTTGAAAATGCCATGACATATATATAAAATTGTATGATTTTTTTTTTTGGAATCAACATCCATCTGTTTTCAATTTCAGAAAATGTCTGTATCAGACCCATTGCTGAAAGAACTTTGCCAAAAGCTACATTATTTTTCTCATGTGACTGATTGGTGTGTTGAAAAGTTGAGGTGAGTTTAATTTATTTTGTTCTTTTAACCCTTTTTATACTGTTTTTTTTAAATCTAAAAATGTGAGTATAATTATTTCATGACAAATGTGTAAAACCTGCTTATTAGAGAATTTGATAAAAATTTACAGAATTGAAGATGGTATTAATCTTCTGAACATAGGTAGGTCAGTGTTACATTAAAAATTCTGAGATGATACCTTAACACTGCAAACAGAATACCTTGATTCCTTCATGCATCTGCCTATGAGATTTGCATGCCACTAACTTTGAGCTACCTCCCACTTAAAAACAAGTGTTTAACTATCTCGCTAAGGGCTCAGTTGAATTGGCTGAATACTTGACCCCAAATTGACCTCTGTAGTTTCTATACTATAACTTCTAATGTGTTCTGTGTACCTTCACAAAATTCTGCAAGCTTTCAGTAATCATTAGGTCATTTGTAGACAAAAAATTTGAATTTTTAAGGAAACATCTTCTTTAAAAATATCTTCATGTTAAGATTAAAAATCTCATTTGCATAATTGCTAAAACCTCCTAATCAAATTTCAAACGTTTTTTTCAGTAAAACTTTATAGTTTATCTGTTACTTTCTCTACCCTAACTCTATAAGAGGATGCTCAATTTGACTGACCTTGAAGTCCCCTGCTGGGACAGCAGTAAGTCTACAGATTTACAGCACTAAAATCAGGGGTTTGATTTTAATTTTAAACAAATCAACATTACCCTATTTTTCTTTCTAGAATGACTTCAAATTGTAATATGAAACTATATTTGTTTATTTTAAAGAGCTTTAAACTTGAACAGTATATATCTATTTATACTTAAATTTTATTGTTTTATTGCCCTTTGAACCATGACTGATTTTCCCACCATAAAGTTTGTAAATCAATTGGTGAAGGTTGGAACTCGTGTCACCATATTGAATTGCATAATGGATGAGCTACTTGCTAGTTGCTCATGAGTGTACCACACAAACAATTTTTATTATTATTGTTATTATTCTTTATTTTACCTAATCTAACCTAAAAAGTTTCTTATTTTAACATTTTTTAAATTTTATAGTAATAAATAAAAAATACACATGAAAAACAAGAAATAAAGTACTTATCTGGGTCTTTTTTTTTGCTGTCAACTGCTGATCACACTTAACCCTACTTTTTTTTATACTAATAGTACTACTGCACTAAATAATTTTTTACGTAATTAAATAATGCACCAAAGAACACAGAATAACAACATGCAAAAAGCAGACAATGTTCTATAGGTATCACAATTTTTCTGGCTTTCTAACTATGTGACAAGAGCTCTTAAAAACTCAGCTAAGGTTGTCAATATGTTTCCTATAGGAAAGTGAAATAGACAATTCTCTGTACAGAAAACAAGTTAGTATAATATGGCATATAATGGATTAAAACCTTGGCTTTCTATTGGTTATAAATAATATAGTATTAAATATCAGAGAGAACTGTTGGCAATTTCTGAAAGGGAGGATGTGACAGGTGGGTGTAGCAAGAGGGGTTATATATATTTTTTTCTATCCATAATGATTGTTACACCCCTGGCCATCTTTTGTACTTTATTAAATAGATCTGGTGTTACTCAATATGCACAAGCTCCCTTTCAGGATGCCTGCAGTCACCTTTTCTTGGAGTGTGACCCTCTTCATCCAGGGATCTTTAGTTCACTGCTCTTATCAGTTGGGGGTCAGCACATCATCTGGATCTTTTGTTCTAGTGGATCATACTTGCAGATTTTATGACATCACTTCTTGTCAGATTCATCCCTTTACTCACTTTGGCCTTGATTTTTGCCAACCATTGGTCAAGATCATACAGACAGAGAAGTAATCGATACCAAACATGATCTGTAAGTTTTATCTCCCATCTAGATTCTTCTCTTTACCCTCTTTTAATATAAGTCTCATCTCTATCTTAAAACCAACCCAGTGGCTGGAGTTGCTTCACTAGTTAAGCCCATCAGCCCTGGTTTCTATGTGCACACTGTTAAGATGGAGTTTTCTGCAAGACCACTACAGTAGTATATTTATCTGTTCACTCCAGACTGAATTTTAGGTACCTCCCTTGAATCTCCCCAAAGCATACCTCCCCATGATCATTGAGTGGAGCACAGGAAACTCTTTCCAGTTCCTAGCTGCTGGGGTGGTTGCCTTGGAGAGTTCCTCACTGGTTGTGTGGCCCGACGAAAGAGAGTCTTAAGTGGACAACATGATGCTTTGGGAAGTAGGGCAGGTGTGTCCTTGTCAATGTAATGCAGAACACATACCAAATTGTTCAGTCTGTTTATTGCCCAAGCCACACTACACTTCATATTTATTGAACCTATTGTGTGCAATAGCTCAGTTGATCATGTACTTTTTCTTCCCATCCCTACGATACATTAGCTCATTTTTGCCTTCTTCTTTCCATACTTCCACCTATTAGAATAATATACCCTGTCTGAGAAGGATGCGGTCTTTCATGAGTGTTCCTCTTTAGTGAAGTAAGGTAAGTGGCTCATTTTGGAAGTTAAAATTTTCCTTCTTTCCCACTATTGGTGTACATTATTCTTGCCTCATCTAAGAATGAAGTTAATTTTGAGTGTAAGTACTTATGGGGATCTACTGTGCATGGAGGATGTGGAGAGCTATTGTCAAATGATAATTACATCACGTACTAGCATAGATCACATCAAAACGTGTGATTTAGATTGGAGATAGTTCAAGGCTAATGGTGTGTGCAAAAGTTCATAGGCATGCATGAAATAGCTACTGCATGCAGATAGGTGAGTATGTATTGGAAAAACATTTTCAAGCAAGGAAAATGTTAACTTTGTACTACCTATGTTCCCTTCTCTGTATCACATGACACTACTTTGAGTTTACCATAAATCCCATGTAGCATTACATGTACTGCTAAGACATAATCTAAATTCTGATACGGTACATTACCTCCTCTCACATAAATAACTATTCTAGATAAATGCTGACCTCTATATGCAAAAAATATTTTTTACACATTCCACAAGCCTTATATCACAACTCCATTGGAATTGACTGATTCCAATGTGCCTCTCATGCAAATCATTATGTATCAACCCTGCACCAATAAGAGTGTGACATACTCTCATGACGCATGTGACTCCCTCTATTCAATTCGACTGAACTATCACTTCTCTTTTGGCAGTACTCTTTTTCAGATGTTTTTTCTTTTGGTGCTCTTTGTGTGAATTGCTTTTTTCATTTACCTTTTTTTTTTCTTTACATTGAAGAAAACTTTAACTTAATTTTCCAGTTTTTTTTTCTCACACTTGCATATTTTACATAACACTTGTTTGATTTATGTATTTCTACAATGAATTCTGAGGTTCATGTTCCACTTTGGGTATCATACCTCTAGCACTATTTCATAGGTTGCAGGTGGGAAAGACCCATCATTGGAATTCTCTGCTATTATCCGCCAAGAGATTGATTGTTATATGGGTCAGTTTATTTTTCTTGAACTTGCCCCACTAATCCTCCTGAACAAGCCAAACCTGTTCAGGCCGATGAGTTGATAGCCTTTTTACACCACTGGATTTTGCCCTGTCTTTCACCATCCCTCCTTCAGAATCAGTTAGGCCTAATATGGCATTTTTCAACATGATTTCTCAAGTATTGGTGTTTTATCCATTTCCTCACTTTCCTATGATTCCTTATTACCTCCACGTTGACTTGTTTGTCTTCTTTGCTCTCACTTTATACACATGCTTTCACTGTTGTTGAGATCTTCTGGGTCATGATGCAACCCTGTCCTGGTTTTGTCTGCTGCCTTTTTCTTTTAGGGATTTAGGTATGGCCCTTTATCTTTGGCAGTATGTTTTTGATCATGTATCTGAGACTTTGAATCATGTGTGTAGTATGTGTGTAAACACACTGCCCTTTCCTCTTTGGTTGCAAATTTGTCACAGTTGGAGCCATGACAAGCCCCTATTCCCGTTTCCCATCCTGGTTCTTATCTACCCTTCTCTGTTCCCTCCTTCCAGGGGTTTCTCATCTAGCCATTTTATTTAACATAGATGGGCATGTCGCCAAACGTACCAAAGACTAACCAGTGGGTTCTGGTCTGGTGAGAGCTTGACCATATGATTCTGTTACCCTTTGGCGATCTTTCTCTACAGATCCATGGTTCTTCTGGATTTCTTAGAGGGACTTGTCCTACTATTTCTTTACAAACTTCTTTGTTTCAGGTACTCTTTTCCTTCCCCATGACTCAGAATCTTGCCACCAGTCAGCATCTGTATGAGGTGGTGCAAGATCTTCTGTACCAACAGGCCATTGCACCTGCTCATCATCTTTTTCCAGGCTTTTATTCCAGGCTGTTTGTTGTCCTCATGAAAACTGAAGACTGGCAGCATATAATAGGTTTGTCCCACTTCAGTCTATTTTCAATCCGCCCTGTTTTATCTTGGAGTCATTTTTCACCCTTAGGTGGGCTTTTTCTCCAGGTTTATAGATGACCAAATTACATATCATGATATCTCATCATTTGCAATCCTCTCTTCAGTTTGTTCTCTAAAGGATGATTTGTCTGTTTCGTGCACTGCCCTTCAGAATTGCTTTGGCCCTGTAGGTTTTGTTGAGTAGTATGAGCATTTGTTTGTCACTTATGTGCTCTCAGGTTGCATTTTCCCCTTTCTTTGGCTGGCTCGCTATTGTTGGCTCGTTCCAAACAGGAGTCCATCTGTTATCCTCATCGGTTGCTTCTGGAGGCAGATATAGTGGGCTTGTTCATCAAGTTGGAGAAGTACTTATAGCAACCTATCCTATATCTTGTCTTATTATCTTTCCTCCTATGCTTATCGATGATCTGCATTGGTGATTAGACACGACTCACATGTTGGTGGGTGTCCTGCTTCCTCCTCCTCATCTGGATTTACACATTTCATGGATGCATCCCTTCAGGGATGGAGGGCATGGGTCGATCAACAGGAAGCTTCGGGGTTTTGGGCTGTGGCTGAGAGGTCTTATCATATCAATGCACTGGAACTTCTCACCGTAAGTCGTATTTTGATTCCTTTTCTCCATCTGGCCAGAAATCGTCTGGTACTGAACCATTCAGACTTTTATTCAGTGGTTACTTATCTCAATCACCAGGGTGGCAACTGTTCTCAATCTCTCTGTATTCATACGTTGGATCTACTTTTTGGGCACACACACGCTTGATATTCATATCATTGTGTGTTATGTTTGCTTTCAGTCTTGTTGCATATTAGATTCCCAGCCAGACAAAATCTATCCAATGGAGTGGTCTCTCGATCCTTTTGTTCTCTCGTGGCTTTGACTTCAGTGGGGTACTCCTCACATCGAAGCTTTTGCTATGTCTCTTAACCACAAATTGCCTTAGTTTTGGTCTCTGGTCCCTCATATTCTTGCCCTGGCTATCGATATTTCTAGCCAAGATTGAACCAACACATTTGCCTATCCTCCCATTCTCCTTCTCTGGGTGATTTTGATCATCTTTGATACTGCATGATCAGTCCTTCTGATAGCTCCTTCCTGGCTGTCTCAGCTGGGGTTTCTGTAGCTTCTCTAGCCCCAACTTCTTCCTCCAATACCTCTTCCTCTGACTTCATCCCTTCTTCATCACCCTTGGTCACTGGTGTTTCATTTGGACCTTCCTGTCCTCCATCTTCATGCCTAGTATTCCTCTGGTCATTGGCAAGAAAATCTGGCTTCTCCTCATGGTTAGCTTCTTTTTTGGCTTATTTCATTCTCTCTTCCTCCATGGAAGTTTCTCAACACAAATGGAACCTTTTCCATTATTGGTTTCTGGATATAGCGTTTTCCTCAGATCAACCCACTGTTCTTTGTCATGCGGATTTCCTCACCTGACATTTGGATTGGGGAGTCTTCTGTCTCCGTGACCTCGGATTTTCAGGCAGTCCTTTTTTCCGATACCACATGTATTTACCTCTCCTACACTTTACCAGTTGATGTGTTCTTTCCAGATTCATTGTCCAGTGTGGTGGGCTGCCCTCTCAGTAGGGTTTATTAATATGGTCCTACACTGCCTCACTTTGCATATGTTTGAGCCACTCTCCTGTGCTCCTTGTTTTACCATTCCCTTACGTTATTTTTCCTTCTCCTATCTGCCTGTGGACATTGGTGGTCTGTTTATTTGCTATTAATGTTTCACTTACTGTTTATCCTTTTCATATCTTCTCCTTTCTCTGGATCATTGTTTCCTCCCTAACTATTTGGTGGCTAGTATGGATAACTCCTCCATTTAACTGCTTTCCCTTTTTTACATTTCCCATCTTTATCCTCAGTTTGATTGGATAGACTTCTGTGTCCTGTACCTGCTCTTCTCTGTTATGTTGCCTGCATGGCTTCCTTCTATAGTGCCTGTTCCCGCCCTTTTCTTCCTTGGCAGCTGTTCTTGATCTTTCTCCTTTCACCTTCGTCAATTGGGTTTGACTCTTAATTTGATTGGCTTATTTCTCTTTATCATTTTCCTCCCATACTTTGTTCTGGGTGTCTTCTCATCCAATTTGACACCTTACATTTTCATTAGCATTTCATCTTAATCGTCCCTTGGAGGTAGTTTTTTATTCGGGCATGTGGACTACCCATAATATGTTCGTCTCTCACTATTAGCATTGGATCTCAGTTTCTTCCTCTTCAGGCTATCGTCTGCTGCCTGTAGACATTCTTCAGAATTCGGTGAGACTTTGACTAGATAAGTTTTTTTTTTTCTTATTATTTCCTTTTCAGGGGCAGTTTCCCTTTTATTATTGCTGATTGTTTGGATCCTGCTCCGTGGCAAGTGGTGCCTGACCAGGCATTCTTCAACAGATCAAATCCACACTATACAGCCATGTCCACTGACATATTATATTTCCATGGCCATGCACTGCACACTGCAGAGATGGGGTGTTCCACAAGATCTCTTGTAGGTTTATCCTTACAATGGAATTTGTAACAAAAAATTTCCCCATTTTGGACCGTACTCACCCATGACTACATGGGTAAAGCAGAAGGGGATAGCTGCCCATCCCTACCATGTCTTGTATTGAATAAATCAGTATGGTCTGCTTTTAAAAATAGGGTTTTGTGGTCACCCCTAGCACTGTCTTAGGTGGTGTAATTTTTTTGGACTTTCCACCACCTTTTTTCCCCCTCTTTTCTTCTAGTGCAGTTTAAGAGTCCTTACCAATTTCCAATTCCAAGCTGCTGGGGTGATGGACCATGACAGCATCCTCCTGAATGGGTTAATGAAATAAAATACAAAATTCAAACAAAATAGAGAAATGATTATACAACCATTCAGTTGAAAGTAGGGAAGTGGTGTTCTGCTGGTGTAGATGACATGATGTCCTCCATTATAAAACTAATATAAATACAAGTGAGTTATCAAAATTGTAGTTCCCTCCTTTGATTGGGATCCCTCATCCTACCCCCACATGGATATCGGTTCCCAGCAACCGGGTTTTGGATTTAGAGTTGAACCAATCAACATAATTCCTCACACATGTATTACAGATGTCTATATTCCTCCCTAAATTATGCTCTTGTTACTCCATCCATATTGTGGGTCACGGTGGAGGTACTTTCAGATTATTATGGTTTTTCTACTTTCACTATTCCTCGATGCTTATTATTCTGAGAATGTTACTGTGCTTGGGGCAGTTCTGGTCCATTTCATTTTTGAGTGAGATGGTTTACATTATGCAGACATCTTGTCAATACCGAATGTTGGGTTCCCAGATCAATCTATCAATTTCTTATATTATTATTAATATGTGACCCATTCATGGTTCTGGGGGATCTTGATTCCCTCTGGCCTACTGAACTTGAGGTGCCACTGGTATGATCATCTTTCCTACCCTCACATATATGTCAGTTCCTGGTGGCCTGGGTTTTGGATTGTAGTCAACTTGCCAGTGGTATGATCCTTTTTCCTACACCTACATGGATGTCAGTACCCGATAGCTGGGTTTTGGATTATACTCGACTTGCCGGTGGTATGATCCTCTTTCCAACCCCCAAGTGGATGTCATTTTCTAGCAGCATGGATTTTGGATGTACAGTCCAGACACACATACCAGTCAATGTGATATAGCGGTCAACCATTAATTACAGCCATTATGGCTCAGTCCCAAATATTTTCTTCTATTTTATATTTGTAAAACATCCGCTATTATGGGCACTCGTATTCTGGTCAACTGGACTTGTGGTCACCTGTTTCCCACTCCCAAGTGGTCTTTTTGAACAAAGTATTGCAGCCACCTAGGCTGGCTCTCACCTGCCACTGTCCAATTGAGACCTTTCAGTAAAAGTGAGGCCACTACCATACATCGAATGATAGAAGCCATGTCTTGTAGGTGTTACAAACCAGGTGACCATTGATGTTCCCCAACTAATGGTATGCTGATCTTACCTGATGCTTCACACCTCCTGCTGCACTAATGATCACACAATCACACATACACGATCAAACAAACAGTATGTTTTCACACTCCTTTAAACTTTGTTATTTGTAACACTTCTAGTTCAGTGTCTCTTTGGTCTTCTTGTGAACAAAAGATTTGTTCAAATGGGAAAATTTGCACATTCATTTGAAGTTTTGTCACCTTTCCCTCCATTTTGCAATAAATAGAGCTCTGCTTTCTCAGCCAAAATCAATTGTCTCTGTTCTGCCATACTATGCACACAATGTGATTACTACTGCTCAGTCAATTTTGGACTGTGATTGTGTTGGATCCTCATTTTCCTCTGGGACGTTTGTGTTGCTTTGACACACACTGTGACTATTACCTGGATTAACCATGCCTGGTAGTACCCCCAAGAGGAAGGAGCTGACCCTCCATGAGAATGTCCACCTCATCCACAAGAGTGAAGAGAAAAGTCACCATACCCTGGCCCAAAAATTCAAGATTGGCAGAACTCAGGTAAGCTTATTTCTTCTATCACATTACTGGATTGTTTTGTGATCAATCTTATTGGACGCTATTTAATTTTCATTTGGCAGTGTCAAAAGTACATGAACAACTGTAATAATTAAAAATCTGTTAATCAAAAATACAGTATAGAAGTTTATTTTTTAGACAAGAAATGCAAAAAATAGGTATCTTTTATATGCGGAAACATCTCAACCAACAATTGGTCCAGTTATCAACGCTATTTTCAGGTTTTGAACAACTCGGCTTTCAAGATCTACATATCTACATGTGCCGACGTTTCCATTTGTCAACGTTATATTTTAATATTTGTGCAAGAATTCAGCTAACAGATGCTTCTGCATATAAAAGCTATCTTCAAGTTTTGTACACCAAAAACTTTTCAAAAGTAGGTATGTAAATATGTTATTACAACATTTTGTATCAAACAGGAACATAGAAAGGTGAGTGTTATGGGTGAGTTGTAGGGGTATGTACTGTGCCTTTGAGGCTTCAGTCTGAACCCAGATTTGACCCCATACAATGACACCCAGTAATATGACCACCCCGCTATGTGGCCATTAATTGCTTAGTCTCAGAGCTGACTGGATAAATGGGGCTGGACTGTAATTGACTTTCTGTGTACAATCTGTTGCACTCTAGCCACTCTACACCTAGGACACATTCTTTTAGTTTTATCCACTTTTATATTTTCTGGAATAGAGTTGCATAAATATTGTATGGTTTGGATCACTATTCGACCTTAGTTCTCTCCCACTTGGATGTGTACCTCTGTTTCTACCCATATGTGTAACATCTTTCTACGATGGCCGAAGAGTATACCTAGTTCAGAAGTGGTGCAATCCTCCACATCAGATCTTAGAATCTGATTGTCTTTTCTTAGGGAGTGTCCTATCATAGTCAGACATGGTTCAAAGGGCAATAAAACAATAAAGCTTAATTATAAATAGATGTATACTGTTACGAGTTTAAAGGATAAACAAATGTTTCATGTTACATTTCAAGTCATGCTTTCGAAGGATACTTCTTTCTTTCCCTTGCACTGGTCCCTCCACCTACTCAATGTGGGATTCTCTATTTAAGTGAGTGGAGGTAATGTACCGTATTGGAAGTTATAATTTTCCTATATCGAAAATCTATTTCTGATAGGTACTTACTCTCCTCACACTTCCTCCCCACTGAAAACCGGTGCTTCAATATTCTGCCAAAACTCAAAGTGATAGTTTGGTAGAATTGAATAGAGGGAGTCACATGCATCATGAGAGTATGTTGCACTCTTATTGGTGGAGGATTGACACATGATGATTTGCATGAGAGACACACATTGGAATTAGTCAATTCCAATAGAGTGGAGATAAAAGGCTTGTGGCATGCATAATTTTATTTTTGTATAGAGGGCAGCACTGAACGATAATATATATTTATGTGAGTGGAAGTAAGTACATTTTCAGTATAAGAAAATTATAACTTTGCAGCCTTAGCCTTCTTGCTTTACTGAGATATATTAAAACCAGAAAGTCAAACCCTCATGCCACACCCTCCTGTCACATCCTTTCTTTCAAAAAATGTCAATAATTCTCTCTGACATTTGCTGTTGGATTATTTATTACCAACAGAAAGAGAAGATTTTAATTTCCTGAATTCATTATAAGACTATCTCATTATGATGAGTTATGAATTATTTTGCTTGCAGTTTTATTCTTTGCTTTTGCTGAGTCACCTTGACCAGTCAATAGGATTATTTTAAGCTACTTATAGCTTACTTAGAAAATCACTTAAATTATAATAGTTATAGGACATTTTATTATTTGTGCTTGTTATTATTTTGTACTCTAAATTGCATATTTTAAATAAATACTTAATAATGTACTAATAACAATCCTATCAACAATTAGAGTTAACTTTTATTAAGTATATCTTTTTATTTATTTTTATAAAAGTAGCTTAAATGTAAAAAATAGAAACTTATTAAATTATATAATAAAACTTAAATGAGAAAAAATTAAATAAAACAAATATTTGATAGCTTGAGCACATCTCATGACCACAACATGTTGTAATTTGACTTAGTGAGCTGGTAACTCAGTAGTTTGTTTACATAAATTGCTTTTACTGTACTCCAGTTACAACTATAAAGCAACATATCTAATGACCAGGAGATGTGAAAAGTATTATCTTGGCTGTAAAAATAAATAGTGTGTAATTTGTCTGTTACAATGAGCAGTCATCTAAGATAGAAAAAATTTTAATTTATATTTAATTTGTAATTTTCGTTATGTGGTAGATACAAGGTTGTTCAAATTGATCAAGCCTATATACAGTTAGTTCTGTGGTAAAAAAAAGCATTTAGGAGGTTCTAGAGGTTTTGCAAATGAAATTTGAAAAACTAAGATCAAAAAGTACTTTTATTCTTAACATAAAAATCATCTTGCACTTGGTCTGAGTCAGTAAAGCCCTTGTAAATTCAGAGACAAATCTTTAGTAAGAATGCTTCATTAAAAAATATGATTTTTTTGTGTAGAATAGTCTTGGAATGTTTATTAAAAGCTTGCCAATTTTCGTGAAGAAGTATGTATAGTTTTGTAGTGATATGGTGATTTCGAGGTCGGTAAAAATGACCAAGCTCATATACGGAGAATAATACATTTATTATGATTTTATAAACTATGATGGTTTATTTGATATGTCTTTGCCATTATGCTTCCTACATGCTGCCATGAAATTTGCAAATATTTTTTTTTTGAAACTGTAGAATGTCTTGTTGTGACACAAGAGTTAATTCAAAGTTTTGTGTTACTTGCTTAAGAATGGTCAGTTCCCCAGGGTTAGTAGTGCATTATGAAATCTTTACACTCATTACCTTTGTTTAACCAAAACTAAACTGGCCATTTTATTAAATTCTAGAAAATTGCACCCTAATCTAGAAACCATGAAAGTTTTGAGCAAAGCCAGGATGATTTTTGACAAACTTCAACATCAGTCAGTGATAAGAGCGATTCACAACATGATTGGCCTGAAACATGTGAAACCTTCTGAAATGATAAATCTTTTGAAAGATGGACTACCTTCTTCAGGTATTAAACTTGGTATTTAATATGCAGTTGTTAATGTGATCTTAAATCCACTATACTGAGACATTTCATAGCTCATGCAACAATAATAGCAGGATATTGTAAAACAAACAATTTGCTACAGTCTATTTGTATAAAGTATGCTTGGTCTTTCATAATGACTATTCTAGTAAGCAAGTGTGTATGAACAAATAACACACTTAAAATCTTGGTTATGACTTTAGTACAGAAAGTTCTAGCATGAAAAAATTTGATTTTAGATATATCGATTATCAATATATTTATTAAACTGTACTGTCTCTACATTGGTTGTGACTGTAATACAGAAAGTTATAGCATGAAAAAATTTGATTTTAGATATATCGGTTATCAATATATTTATTAAACTGTACTGTCTCTACATTGGTTGTGACTGTAATACAGAAAGTTATAGCATGAAAAAAATTTGATTTTAGATATATCGGTTATCAATATATTTATTAAATTGTACTGTCTCTATATTGGTTGTGATTGTAATACAGAAAGTTCTAGCATGAAAAAATTTGATTTTAGATATATGGGTTATCAATATATTTATTAAACTGTACTGTCTCTATATGTGTTTGTGTGAACAATATATACCACTACCAATATTAAGCCTATGGTCATAGTTTTAGGACTTGGTAGAATGACTATAGGAAAAGACAATTTCTTTTTGGAGGGGAAGTGTAAATGGTGCTTTTTAATTTTTTTTTTATTGATTTTTGTGAATTTTTTATTTTTGAAAGTTTATCATGATTTCTGATTTGAATTCACATTCTGTTTTGCAAAACAGTGTTAGATACTTCTATAAGAATACTTGGACATTGAGTATAATCATGTGTCAGTAAGAGGAATTTAGTAGAAATGTAAATATTCTACA
Source organism: Limulus polyphemus (assembly GCF_000517525.1). Lineage (NCBI taxonomy): Eukaryota > Metazoa > Arthropoda > Merostomata > Xiphosura > Limulidae > Limulus > Limulus polyphemus. The sequence continues at coordinate 88,810 of NW_013667422.1, forward strand.
TCATGTTTGTATTGTTGATGTTTTAACTAGTTATTACATCAAAAATTGCAGCTGAAAATTAGTGATACAAATTCTAATTTCAAGAAACTTGCAATGTATATACTTTGTCTAATATTTAAGGCTAATGAAATGTTATTGTAAAGTTTAATATGCAACCATGCTTTTTTTTTAATGCATTTTCACTCAATTTAAAGAATAAAACTAAGTGCAATTTGATGTGTGAAAAGTAACAAATAATACATGTAAATAAAAGTATATTACAGGTAAATAACTAATATATTCATAGTACAAGTAGTAAATTCAGGTTTATTGTTCTTAGTGAGTGCAGTTTTAAATGAGAAAATATGGAAAAATGACCTTACAAGATGGAATCTACTCCAGCTGCGAGATGTGATGATTTATAAAGGATTTGTTGCTGTTCAGTATGTGATGGATGCTATTTATAATAGTAGAGATATAATGTCATTTGAGAAAGCTATCTCAAGAACGGCAAAGTTGAAAGTTGTTTCAGGTATTGGTGAACCTAAAGCTGTGTTAGAACAATCAGACCTCAATGTGGAAGAAAAGAAAAACATCAATAAGAAATCTTTGCAAGAAACTTACTATGCTAATGTCATCAGGTTGCTTGAAGAAGTTCAAACAGAACTTCAAGAAATCTTTCCTGTATCATTTCGTGTCGAGATTTTGGAAAATATATTTTCTTTATTGTTTGTTATGAACAGTGATATTCAAGATTTAGAGCTTGAGTCTGATTCAGAGTACGATAATGATATGGAGGAAAGATACGTGAATCCAACTTCTTCTCATCTTAGTTCTCAGCAAAACACCTTTACTGAACAAGTGGATATTTCTTTTCATGGGTCTCACTTTGGAAAAGATGAAATTTCTGTTCATCAGATATTTGATACTGAACAGAAAAAACAGGATCAAGCAGAAGATCAAGATTTTGATTCAGATTTCATTAAGCCTGCATCTTCTCCATTCACATTCTACATTACAACAGATAAACTGAAAGACTCTCCAACAGAAAAATCAGGACTTTGTGTGAGTCAATCAGCTGGCAGCTCACATAGCACCTCTAGCAGTTCTTCTGGCTACTCTAAAATAGGATTTCTCTGTAATGAGGTAATAGTTCGAGACCTTTTAGCTTATCTCAAAGATTCTATTCTGGATGCTAAGACTGCTGTATTTGAAGTTCTAGGAAGCAAGGGTCTTGGCCAAAAGGTAAATTGGGGATTGTTTATGAGTTTTGACATAAAAATCAAGTATAATAAAACATTAAGCTTAAAGAGTAATCTTGGATATATAACGATCTGAATACAAAGTATATTTTTGCATAAGAACATTTTTTTTTTGTTGACAATGATTTTCACTATAAAATAATTGTATTTTTTCTGAAAATTCATGATTTAATAAAGACAAATCACTACTTGATAATTTTTATATTTATTTAAATACATGGACTGTTCATTAAATGTTGTTAATGTTAGTGGAATGGTAGAGAATGAGAAATAGAAAATAAAAGTCATGAAGTTTATGCATCAGTTTATTAAGTGATTAAAAACAAATCTAAAAAATAAAGTAATCACCTAAAAATTTTGAAAATCCTTAAATGTTTCTTTTAAAAAAAGGTAATAAGCAGTTAAGAATTATATTTTTCTTTAGAACCAAGAGGAGACAAAGCAACAGCATTTTCATGTTAACACTCTAGTGGGTAGTGTGTTACAGTCATCAGTATCTGAAGCAGATCTGCAAAAAAGACTGTCACTATTGTCACAATATGTAAGTGAAGCTCAGTGGCGGTTTCAGTTGGTTTCTAAGAAAAGTGATCCAAATAAAATTGGAATCTATGATATTGATGTATCAGAAATTGTACGTCTGAAAAGAAAGAGAAGCTGTGTTACCCAGAGCCAGATAACATCAGAACCTGTTTACTTGGATTCAAGTTCTTTCAGCCCATGGAAAAAAAATGAAACACCTCTTACTAGTGGTGGGTAGTTGTGTTATCATATTTTTTTATATACGTAAGAATTGATTGAAGATGGGAATAATTTATACATATTACTGAACTTACTTATTTTAAAAATTTACTCCAATATTTCTATAATTACAGAAAAAAGATAAATGATCCCGGTATGTAAGCATATTGATGATCCAAAAAAAATATTTCATAATGCAGGTGTGTGTGTGTTGATGGTTCAAAATAAGCAAGTCCAAAAATCTGTCTGTATGAATTATTCAATATAAACTATTTTAGTATGCAGTAAATATTGGTTTCATCAAGTTTTTTTTTTTTATAAAAGATGATTCAGTTGTACTTCATTCATTTACTAAGATATATTTGAATATATTTTCTCTGTTTTTCTTCTTCATTTTATGGTAATACCTTGTGAGGTTTTTTTCCTTTACTTATACAAACTTGTGTTCCCTGTACATGGTCCCCTTATGATTCTGCAGTAAGCTTCAGGACTTATAATGCTAAAAATTGGGTTTTAATACCTGTGGTTGGTAGAACACAGAAAACCCATTGTGTAGCTTTGTGCGTAGTGCATGGTGACCAGTATTATACTTTCATCTAGTTTTTTCTGCTAAGAAAAGTAAAAGTGTTGAAACTGTTGTATTTAATTTATACAGATAAACTTCAGTTGACTGTTGTTACTCTCATATATTTCAATTGTGAAGCAGTATACCAAATATGCTAATAAATACTTTTCTAGCATCTTACTTTTAATCTTTCACATATACACATCACTGAAAAGCAAGAAAGTATAGATTGAATTCATATAACAAACATACATACAGGAAGTTCAGTTTCAGTTAGATAAACCAGTTTGACAATTCCTTAATGTTTCCAATTATTTTCTAATCATGCTTTTCACTTTTATTAAACATTAGACCAAACTTATAAGGCCTTATATATTCACTATGCTGTAAAAAGAGCAGTAGACAATTGTAAACTTTAATCATTAACTGTACTTTTTTCTTATATTTTAAAATTGTTTAAACAGTTATATTAGTTAGCAATTACCTTTTAAAATCTAATTTCCTGTTTTTCCATTTGATTGTACAAAATATTGTTTTAAAGATGTCACATTTTGGTTTATGCATTTATTATTTTTATACATTTCTTAACATATCAAATTATAGATGAATTTAAGTGACAGAAAAATTATTAGTGTAAAGAAGTAAAAAATAATAGAATTGTTTATTATATTTGCTAACTTATTATTTACTCACATACTATTTTAACAGCATTGCTGTCATTAGCAAGTCTATGTATTATGTATCTGTTTTATTGCTTTTTGAACTGTAACTACTAAAGTAATGTAACAAACCAATAAATCACCTCGCTAGAGCATAGCTCGGGTTATGGAAAACAACATTTATGTGCAAGTTTCATGAGATTTAAAGCTGACTACATTTTCAAAAGAAGCTGGTGAACTCAATGATAATCTCAAATTTGCACTTTTTTTTTGTCGTAATGATATGAAATGTTTTTTAGTATCTTTATTACATAAAACCAAAACAAAAGTAAATCTTTAGATATTTATGTTAAAAATTAGACTAGCAAATAAAATATTTCTACAATTTGGAAATAGAGTAATATTTTGTGTAGTTAATCACTAAATTATTTTATTTACATTCAACTTGGGATGCACCTTGTGCCACAAATTAGACTCTTTGGTGACAGATTCTAATAACTTAATGCAAAAGAGGTTTTGTTATACCCCTTATGATGTCAGAATTTTGAAAAATTAAATTACTACCTAACTCTATTACTTTCTTTAATGGTACGTAAAGACTCAATGTCTAGACTAGCAGTATAGACAGGTTTGTCAAAATCTAGTTTAGACGCATTTTTGGAAGACTCATAACTGTTGCTGTAAATTCATTAATTAAATGATATTCGAAAAACCCATCAAAAAAACCTGCTAATGTATATGTGAAGGTACCTATACATGACACAATTAGTCTAGTTGGTTGTCACTAGAAACATTTTGATGGAGTGTCTTTGGGTTCAACAGTTGCACCAAGTTTAGGTAATTTATTTTTAAGTTATCATGAAAAAATTTGGTTAGAAAATTGTCCCAAACAGTTTAAACCTTTATACTGCAGAAGATATATTAATGATACATTTGCAGTTTTTAAAAATAAACTTGATGTTTATGAATTTCAAAATTATTTGAACAGTCAACACAACAATATTAAATTTACAATAGAAGAACAAACTGTAAATACTTTACCTTTTTTATATACCAAGATAGTTAACTCAGGTAGAAGTTTTGAGACTAAATGTTACCATAAACCAATGTTTACTGGGCAATAGTTTCATTCTGATAATTTTTTACCTTTTGAATTTGAGAAGAATTTAATTTATAATTCATTGGGTATATAATATAGAAGTATAAAATATAAAGGTTTTTTTATGAAAGAAAAAAGTTTTCCTTTACAGTAAATTGATAGTATTATTGAAAATTAGTTGAAAACTATGTACATTTCGAAAATCAGAAACGTTGAAACCAAAGAAATAGTTCATTGTATTCTTCCTTTTACTGGCAAACATGCCATAGAATTGAGGAAAAACATTAAAGTGATTTTGAATAACAAATGCTATCTGCAAATTAAGTTTAGAATTGTTTTCCAACCAATATGTCATATATGTAATTATTTCAAATTTAAAGGCAGGATCCCTAAAATGCATTGCTTCTACATCATCTACAAATTTACATGTCCAGTGTATAACCATGGCTATGTGGACTCTACAATTTGTTGTTTGAACTCAAGAATTAAAGAGCATGTGCAAAATATGCCATATAATCAGTTGACCATTCTTTGTCACTGTTTGTAAGACTGTGACATTGGAATTATAATCAATGATTTCAGCACCTTCGGAAGTGTGGCCAATGAAAACATGCTTCACATGAAATAAATCTTGTGGATACACAAGGTGCTTCCTGAGTTGAATGTAAATAAAACATCATCATCTTTACTTCTGAAGCTATAAATTGTTTTGATACTGCTGTACAAAAAGAAATAGATATTTTTATTTTCTTTTATTATTTGCTTGAAAATGTAAGAAATGCTTGTTATTTGTAGATGGCAAGGAATTGAAATTGAAGGATCAATAAAGAATTTCTGCATTAATTCTCTGAAAATATTAAAGTGTATTAATATGTTTATAAGAAATTTATTCCATTAAAGCTAGTATTCAAGTATCAGTAGAATGTAAAGCATATAGTTTTTACATTACAAATTATGCTACAGAGGATGTGTGAGAGAAATTTCTGTTTGATCATTTAAATTTATAAGTTAGAATTGTGTTTAAGGCTTAGTAATTAATATAAGTTATTGTATAGATATATTTATTTGGAAATTTTTGTTCAGTTTAAATTCTTTGAAAACTGTGATTTAAAAGTAATTATTTAGTAAGTTGTTTTGCCCAACATGCACGGTGTCAGTCCAATTGGAGAATTAATATTTACTATAATTTGGAATTTACTATGTATATTTTTATGAAATTTGGAAATTTTTTGATAAACATTACAGGTCTGTTGTATACAAATAATCAGATTGTTTAAGAAAATATTTTTACGCAAAGTTTGTCTGTGAATTTATGGAATCAAACTGACTCTGACTATCTGAGTGCAAGGTAATTTTCTCATTTATTAGTAAAGAAATATTTTTTTCACCATACAGTTTTTTATAAAAACTTGTAAATTAATATCAAAAGTTTTGTTTGGGTAAAACATTGTGAGTTATCTCTTCCCTAACACTAACTGTACTGAAAACTGAAAAATATGAAAGAAAATCAAAAGTCCTTTTTCTTCAGAAAGACTGCAATTATTTATCCTAAGAGCTATAAGCCTATAATCTTTTCACAAATCCTTTCATTTAATTTTATTGTTTCATTGCTTTTTGATTTGTGTCTAACTGCTAAAGTAACATAACAAAGCAATAAATCACATGGCTAGAGCATAGATCAGGTTATGGTAAACAAAATTTATATAACACACTAACAGCTCATGTGCATACCTGAAAAAAAGAAAAACTTAATTGTTTGCATTTAAGTTGTTTTACCCAACCTAATAAGCTTCTAACTTTTTCACATTTGGTTACTTTTATAACAATAAATAAAAAACATACATAAAAACAAGAAATTGAGTACTTTCATCTGAAATCTTCTATTTTTTACAAGCTTCTTGTAAGATAAAAGTCTAACACTAGGCCTTATTCTTAGTAACAATGATGTGGTTTCAGATTTTTTTTAAAAATTCAAATATGCGAGTTCGAATTCAAAATATTGCCTTGCATATAAAATACAATGTTCTAAAACTAATAACCCATTTCTAACTTAGTTAGCTAGCTTTCTAACTAAGTTAGAAATGGGTTAAAATAATTCCCATACCTGGGCAAGTATACTTCCAACACTGGCAATGAAAATGATGGTGAATTGTTCAAAACTGGTTATTTCTGTGGCTCCAATCCCTGTTGAATTCAATAAATTGAATTTTCATTTTTTTTTTAATTGATTATAAATAATCCAATAGCAAATATATGAGAGAATTATTGAAATGTTTTTAAAGACAGGATGTGATAGGAGTGTGTAGCATGTGGTATTGATTTTATGGTTTATATCTCAATAAAGCAAGAAGATTGAGGCTATAAATTTAGATTATGTCTTAGCCATACCTATACTATAAGTATGTAATTTACATCAAATTCATAAGTTGAAACTGGGGTAGAAAGAACATCTAAAATAGGCAATTTGGAGATTGGAGACTATAAATGTGGGTTATGTCTTAGCAGTATCTGTAAGTACACAAGTCAGGCCACAATCAAAAGACCATGTAGGGTTAAAATGGAAATCTTAAATGGGCAATATGAATGAAGAAGTGTCATGTGATACAGAGAAGTGAAGATTGAGAATGTATTCCTTTGAAATTAAAAATTAAAACTTATAAAATTTGAATTAATTATAAAGTATGTTTTGGTGCCAAGTTTATTGACAAAAATTTATAATAAAATTATCTAATTATGTTTTGAATGTAAATGTGTAAGAGGTTTTGGCATATGCACTTTAAACTCCACCCATGCACTTGTTTGGTAAGGATCATTACGATATATATGTTTATATATATATATATATATATATATAACTAATAGCTGTACTATGAAGACAGTATGATAAATTATTTACAGTGGATTATATAGTTATGTGCTAGATTAAATTATTACTGTTTTTTATATTTGTAGAACATCTTACGAAGGCAAATTAAATGGAAAATGGTGCTTTATAATAAATTAGGTTTATAATATGATGTGGGTTTATCAGTTCCTTCCAAATTTTTCACAAGTATAAAATATAAATAAGATATACAAAGGAATTTCTCAGGATACAATGTTTACATATACTTTATTTAGGTTTATGCTTTTAACTGTAGTTTTTGGAACATTGTGTTTAGTTGTATACTTTGAAGATATTTTGTTGGAATATACTCTAAGCACATATTTCTAAAACAAGTTTTAATGGAAAACTCAAGATAAATAAAAAAGTGCTTTTTTAGCTTATCAGAATGCTTAGTTAAATAAGAATATTGCTTCAAACAATTAAGGTATGATGAAAGTTTTTATAATTTTAAGTATTACAAAGTACAACTGCTGTTATTAAATAATGTCATTTTTATGTACAATAAGTGTCAGCTAACCAGTTGTGGAGTCCATGATTATAAATACTCATTTGGTTCTACAGATTTTGAAATCTGATTGGTTACCATAAAACATTTGTTAACCCTATGCATATGAGTGGGTCAAAGTGCTCATTCCACAACCATTTACAGAGTTTAATTCAAAATTTATGTAGACAATTTTATTATCATTGTGTGGCAATAAACTTGGCATTAAAACATAGTTTATAACTCAAAGTTTTAATTTCATAAGGAAGTATCTTAATAAATTCTCTGTCTTCACTCTGTGTTATGTGATTCTTCTTGCATCTGTTTCTCTTTTTTTTAAGTTTCCTAGTATGAGTTCAGTGTCCAATCAATTATTAACACAAGATGTAGATATTTGCAGGTCAGAATCAAAAATTTGGACCTCCCACATTATTCATTTGCTGAGATATAAAAAGATCACTCAACCCACCAGAGAAGTTCCTTCCATACATCATAGCTTTGAAATAATTTTTCTAAACCACATGGCCTTATTTTGTTGACATGATTATAGCCAATAGAAAGAGCAAATTTGAATGTATAGGCCTCTTAAGTTCATTTGTTTAGTTTTGGAAATCTGATTTGGTAGTTTGCAAGAAAATGTTTTGTGTGTTGAGTGAAGTCATTACTCCCAACTTGCTCCTGAACTTTTGATTCAGGTAGAAAATTGAGGCCAGGCAGTTGCATCTGGTCCATATTGTCCAATAGTAATTGTTGTGTAGAATTGATGGTGGTGGTGTATCTAGTTCAGGTGTCCAGCCAATTATATTAGTGTTCTAAAAAAGTATCTACATCTTACTAACCATATTTCATGAGATTTGTAGTCACTCTGCAAATACTTGCTGTGTTTGACTGGCTTTTAGTCAATCTGTTGTTCTCCACATCATGGAAATGTTCTCTGTGATCTCAGTACTTATTTTTTAACAATTTTTTTTGTGCTTAACAACAAACACAAACATACACATATTGCTATTCAAACTGTCAAGAACATACTTCACTTTTCTATACCACTGAAGTTTTTAAGTCACTTGATTCTTGTTTTGCAAGCAAATGAAATCAGGTATGCAATTGACATTATTTAGTAACATTAGTTGTGCTTTCTTATTGCTAAAATATAGAAAACAATTATTATCCTTTAATTGTTTTAAACAATATACTTCCAACTTAGTTTTCCAGAAAATGTGAGATTGGATATACTTTAGAAGTATCCTGTCATTCTCATTTTTAAGTACATTGGAATACTTTAGATGTAAACATCTTGGAGTACTGTGCTTTGAAGGTTTTTCTTTTATGCTGTCACTAATACATATAATGTTGTTTTTCCTATAGATCAGACAGGAAGTAGCAGCAGTAGAGAAGGGGCAGTTAAACATCAACAGAAGTTAAAGCAAAAAAGAAGCACAACTCCAAAGCATAGTACTTATTGTAATGGTTCCCAGAAATTAGGAATTATTCACAGAATGCTTGCTTCACCTGATACTCTTCTCAGGTATTCATTGTTAGAAGGAAATCAAGAACAAGCAAAACAAGTAATCCAGGTACTAAAGTTTTCTTTGTACAGACTTAAACATATTGTAGTTTACTTATATGTGGTACTTATTAGAAATTGAATACTTAATGTTTTGAATCTTTATATGTGGCTTTAGTGGTTTTGTAATAAAATCTCACAAAATTACTATATATATATATATATATATATATTGATCATCTTAAAGTATTCAAAACGAAAATAGAATGTTCTTTTGGAAATACCTTTATTTTTTACTTTGTAAATTAAATTTCAAGAACTCATCTTACTTTAATTTTTGTGTTTAAAGAATGAAATATATAATTTCAAAAATTTTACTCACCTTTCTGCACCATTAAAAACTATTACCTTGCTTGCAACTGCTGTGAAATGTCCTGCTCATTTTCCCTTCTATACATCTCTAGGTGTATTGTGTCAGCCTATGATGTAATCATCATAATGCTGTCACCTTCCATTGATAGGTGGGTGACACAAACTCCATGCATGGTAATCTCTGTGAGCACTAGCATATGATCATAAATTCATTCTTTCCTTGGCACTACTTGTGTTCAGACATGTTTTTCCCAGGTTTTAAGAGTTTCTTTTCACTTTGATTGACAGCCTTTCATTAATCATTACTACACTGTTTTTGTCTCTTAGCACTTCTGTTCCATCCACCTGATTGCAGCTTCATTTTCTCTAGCTAACATATTTTTTCTTTGTGCTATTTTCAACAAAAAATGAAAAAAAAAATAAAAAAATAAAAGCATCCTGAAGAGCCCAGACTTCCTCTTCAGGCATGGTGTGACAATACTTTCACTGCTGCTGTTTTTCACACATTTTTATCACTATTGTGCATCAGGTATTTAGTTCTCTTCTGCCTACTTCTTCAGTTCAAGCCCATTTTTGTTCTGTTTCATTGCCTTTTGTGGAGTATGTACTGCCTGTGGACAATTTTGTCAAGCTCTTCCACCTCCATCCTTTGCTTCTGGCTCTTCTCTTCTCGATGAGGAACAGGTACTTCCTTCTTTTCTGTTTTTTTATAACTCAGGTATATGACTCATTTCTTTTGCATGTATGTCGTAAAGGCTCTTGAGTTGCTTTAATCAATGTTTTCATTTATTTCTCATCTTCGCAACTCTTTTTCTAGAGCCTAATGTCATGCCCCTTCTGTATTTCTTGAACCCCAATCTCTTGTGTCCTTTCTGTCTGCTTGGTGCACTCTTCTTTCTCCTTCTTTCCTGCATTGTGCTTGTCTTCATTCTCATCTTTTCCTTTGCTCTGTCACTTCCTTACTGTGGTTCTTCATTGAAACCCTGACACTTTTGATGGGGCCGCCCATTTTTATTTGTTTGCTCCTCTGGTTACTACTACTTCTGCTGTTTATATTTTGACTTGTTTTATCTCTTTTTGGAATCTCCTCATGCTGATTGCTTTCCTTTCAGGTGTCTGCCTTCCTTTTTCCTCTCACCATGACTTAAGTCTGCTCACTTTTCTCACTGCACCAACCTTTGGGTGTGTTCCCAATTCCTTAATAACTCGGACTGGTGAAGCTGGCTACCCAACTCTCTACACCATGGATAGCTCGGTTGTCCTGTAGGACAACCCCTCTCCTATACTCACATTATTACTTCTACTCACTGTTCCTCCTCTCTTTGGATGGGCCATCAAGATTCTTTGGTGATACTTCTTCCTTACCTCTGGAACCTTCAGTGCCCACCTTGATCACCTGTAGTCTCCCTTCACTGGTGACCCTTGAGTTGTCCTAGTTCTTTCTTTAAGTTTGTCTTTGCTTTTCATACTCCACTTTCTCTTTATTCTCATCCTCTTATCTCCAATTTTCTACATCATCGTTCTGGGAGTTTTTTGTATGGGACAGGCTTAACCATCTCCATTGTGTCTTTACACATAGAGATCTAGGAATTGAAGGCTCTTCACTTTCCTTCTCTTTCTACATGAGAAATTCTCTCACTTTTGAGAACTATGTCTCCTCTCTACGCACACAATCCTTTTGGTGGGCTCTATGGGATTTGTGGCACATGTCTTGTGAGCCCTTATCTGTCTTTGTACCTCTCCATTCAACTTTCCATCCTTGTTTGTCATGGTTTCTTGATCATTCCAACATGACCCTGGGTATTTCTCTCCCCTCTATTTCTTCCTGTCTTGCAACTTTCCTTGTATTCATTCCTTTCCAGCTGCAGGAGGATGGCTCTTCACACATCCACTTTCTCTAGATTTTGGTCTCCAAAAGAGCAGTCTCTACTTCACAACATTTGGTAATGTCTGCATCTTTTTGGACATGTCAAAATCTTCAATTCCATTTCTTAGATCATTTTGTAATCATCCATTCTTACACTTCTATGGTCGTTTCTTACATCAAACTGCCAGGGAGGCACCCACTTTTGAGACGTATGCTTTACCTGGTTTTTGGATGAAGGCCCATCTGTTTCGATAATTGTCTGTTACCAAGTAATTTTATCCACACCTTTTACTTCTTGCCCCTGCTTTATTTCCTTTCTTTTACCTGTTTTCTTCTTCTACTTGCTTAGTTACCATCATTTGGTCACTTATGCCTTTTTAGCCTCCCATCATCTATATTATGAGGATCAGTTAATTTGTTCCCTGATTGCTCCTTTTTTCTGAAAACTTAGGCTACCCAAGAGGGTTATCAGATGTTTTTCTCCCATCTCTTCCCCTTCTATTTCATCATTATAAAATCATTCCATTTTTGATAATTTTTCTTTATGTTCAGTTGGGGCTATTCACTACCATCCTGTTCAGACTCCCCCATTTTTGTAGACCCCACCATCATCTGGTTTTCCTGTGGCTTACCTCCTTCTCTGGGGGCTGATTCCTTTCCACTTTCTCTGGTTGGATTTGTCTGTTGACCATTGGAGGAGATCTTGCAGGCTGATATGAGGATTACACCTCACAAATTCATCTTTCATTATTTCTATCACTAAGTGGTTTCTTGTGCCTCTGGTTTTTTATTTAACAGAGAGCACCAAGGGTAGTCCTGTCTTTAAACATTGCACTGACTCTTGATGGGAACCCAATTCCAGATGATTGTGCCACATAACAGTGGACTGTGCACATTCTTTGGAGTTATACCCCCCTGTTCTTTTAGAAGAGCACAAGAGAACCTTTACTTCCCAACTCCCAAGCCATTGGAAAAGTTGATATGGAGAGTTTCCTTTGCAAGTGGTGCCTCAACCTTAAGTAATAAACTAGCTGGGCCTTTCTCTAATTTCAGATCTAGAGCTGGGGTGTAAACTGGAAGTGTAGTAGAGGATACCTCATTACAGTATCTTCCAAGCACTTTTTGGTGGATATGTCCAGCTGAATGGAAATTGGATTTGTCTCAGAATACAGGTGAAGGCTCCTCCTCCTTCCACCAGCCAGCCAACCATTATTGTATTTATCTCATGTAAGTATCTGACTAAGGTGAAACAACCTAAAAACCTAGCTACATTACACATTCTAACTTTCCACTCACCTTGGCAACACATAACCACTAGCACTGGCTTTTCTGATATCCTTTGCTCTGCTATCCTAGCCAAAGAAAAAAAAGGGGGGGAGGCAAAGAATATTCTTTGCTTGAGAAGGATGTGGTGTCCTCATGGAAGTCACATCCCATGGACTTTCCCTTTCTATAGCTGTTTCAGAAAGGAGCTCATCGTTGTAATTCATCTTCAGTGTGGGATTATAGCTCTTAAAGTACAGATAGATAGTTAATACTTTCCTTACCTGAAAATGTTTCGGATGGGTATTTACCTCTTTTCATTTTGTTTGTTTTGTCAAGAATGAGCTTGCGATAGTGTGTTAGTGCTCACTAAAATTACTGGGCATGGAAGTTGTGTTGTCTGCTTATTGGTGGAAGGCTAAAGCATTATGATGATTATTTCATAAGCTGGTGCAATACATGTAGACATGTGTAAGAGTGGGAGTTTAAGGCTTGTGGCATGCACAGGAAATTCCACAACAGTTGCACACAAGGTAATAGTATTGCAGAGAGGTAAGTACATATCTAAGATACATTATCAGAGATGGAAAATGTTAACATTATTGTGCCACTTTAAAAAAGTTTTAATTTCTTCTGTATAGCTTTTCAGACTACAGGACAGCTGTGATGCAAAAGAGGTTTTTTTTAGTGAAAATTTTGCACATGCCATAAAGAAATTAAACACAATGAACATTCTTGGAAATAGACAGATGGTTGGAAGAAGAAAAGTGTCCAGTGGTCAGCTTTCAGCAATTGCAGAAGCTGCTGCTTTAGGTGTGACAACTACAACAGTAATGTCACTGATTGAAGAACTGTTAACATTAACTCCAGCTCCATCAGTTCCAGAGATCAAGTTTCTTCTTGAAGACACCAATTCCTCATTAAATGCAGATGAAAAGTCTTTTCTAGCTGGATGTAGTCAGATTCATAGTTTAGTTTGTTCTGATCTTGCTTTTACTGCTTCTCCAAGTCAAGAAATAGCCTCAATTCTTTTAGATCAAGCCAGCAAAAGAATGTATTCATTGATGGCTTCTGAATCTGCTTCCCGAAGAAGAGGAGGTCTGATGCAAGTAAAAGGGTCTCGCATGATGACACAACAGATAAGATCTTTGTTAACTGAAATATCTTGTTTGAGTGAGACTTCATTCGGCAAAGAAATTCTGATTCCATTCTTAAGTATGCCAGTTAAGGATATTCTTTCTTGTCCTTATTTTTCACTGGAGCCAAAAACATTTCATGAGCAAATGAGTGCTTGGATCAAACTCTCCAAACAATTAAGTGAAGTACAACAGTTATTAAAAGAAGAAGAGAGCCAAGCTATAATAGTAAACTCTAACCAAACCAGGAAAATTTCTTTGAAGGAGATAGAAAATAAGCTTCATGCAGCTTTTCGTAAACTGGATGAAGTCTGCTCTCAGGATCTATTGTTCTGTTCCATGAATTACTTGCGTAAAACACCAGGAGAGCATGTATGTTATTTGAGAGCATTTTACAGTCACGTCCGCCAAGTTTACAAAGTTTTATGGAAATGTCGGAATCATGGGAGAAGTGCAGGTCAGCAATTTAATAGTCTTTAAGCATGGTGTGTTTAAAAATTATTTTTATGGTTAGAAATTCACTTTTTTTTTAAGGATGTATATTTCATTGTCAATGAGAATTCTAACTTGCATTTAAGTTGCAGAACAGTGTAACAACAGTTATACTTCAATTAAATATTATTATTTTGTTTTAAAAGCTCAGTTGTGTATAGGTTGTAAAGACATGGATTTAAGTTAAAAAACTTTGTATATCAAACAGATTAAGACATATCAGCTAGCAAAATTTAAAAGTATATTGTATTATGTTGGCCATAAGGTTTACAAATCTGCCCTGACAGAACATGTTGTAGATAATAATCATTACATTTAGTGTAAAAATGTTAAGATTTTCAATAAATCCTGTATTTGTTTCTAAGGGATGTTTTACAGTTAGCATATTAACTCAATTGAGAGGTGTTTTACAGTTGACAGATTAACTACATTTAAGGATCTTTCACTATTTTCAACTGTCATTGTGATTATTATTATTATTGTTTTGCTTTGATATACATGTATCTTTTTAAGTAACTAGCAACTTGTTTTTCACAAAGATCTGTATTAACTCTCTCGATACAGGTAGGTAAAGAAAGGTGTACATGTCAGGACTTTACATAGTTGCATTCAAAATTTAATTGAACTACTTTATTATCCATGTATTATGAATAAACTTAGTTAATAAATCAAATTTTAATATTATGTAAGTTTTAATTTCAAAATGAAATGTTTCAATATATCCTCAATCTGCTTGCTTTTGTAACATGAAAATTGTTTGCTCTGACTTGCCCATTTTATATTTATTTCATCACTCTTCTATGAGCTCCTGAGTTTAACATAAATTACTCATTATACTATAGATATTACTAAGACATAGTCTAATTTTGATAGCCTTCAATCTTCTTTATTTAGAGAGATATAAATCAAAAAGTCAAATCCACTTACCATGCCCTTCTATCACATCCTCTCTTTCACAAATTGTCACTAATTCTCCCTAACATTTACTGTTACATCACATATAACCAATTTATTGAATGACATACAATGCTACCTTGTTTTCAGTAGAGAGTTTTAGTTATTTTACTTACAGAATCAAAGTTGCTATCACCGAGTTCAGATCAAGTACTAAAAGAATTATTTTAAGGCATCTATGCCGTAGTTTGAAAGTCAGTTGAATTATAACAGTTATAGGAAATTGTTTCTTTGTGTGTGATTATTTTGTGTTCTTAAGAGCATATTTCAAATTAATAAAAATTGTTTTAGATATTTCTAATATCATAAGGAACTCTGGTTTTAAGTTTTGTTGAAGAGTCAACAGCAAAAAAATGAGTCATAATGTTAGTACAAAATTTCTTGTTTTTATGTCAATTTTTTATTCATTGTTATAAAAGAAAAGTAATGAAAGGGTAAAAATTATAAACTTATTAAGGTAGATAAGATTAAATAATGAAAATATAATTTCTCCACAGGGCATGTTTAAGAGTAGCTGTGCATTACTTCACTCAGTATTGTAACTGAAGCTAGTTGTTTGCCATGTGATTTACAGCTTGTATAATGGAATTATTAGTTAGACATGGTTCAAAGAGCAATAAAACACTAAAGTTAAATAAAAACAAATGGAAAGGGTAACATTCTTTATAATCTGCAATAACTGTAGAAAGAAAGAATGGTAATTTAAATATTATGTTGTATTTTTTATGTTGGTCACAGGTCAGTCAAATGACTGAACCCATGTAGTATTAGTGCAGAAAAAGTGATAAAATATAAAATTTTACTGAAAAAAACTTTGATATTCATTTCAAAGGTTATGCAAAATGAAATTTAAAAACTATAAGATGAATAAAAGTATTTTAAATGTTAACATAGAAATCACCTTGAACTCATACTAGTGAGAGCCTGAGTCACACACTGACAAATCTTTGTTAAAAATACTTAATAAAAAAAATCTGATTTTTTGTTTATGAAATACTTGTAATATTTACTAAATGCTTGCCAAATTTCATGAAGTGACCAAGTCCATGTAGATAGAGTAAACAATTATATTCATTGCACTATAAGGTAGAAGACAAATTGTATCTGTTGCACTATAAGGTAGAAGACAAATTATATCTGTTGCACTATAAGGTAGAAGACAAATTGTATCTGTTGCACTATAAGGTAGAAGACAAATTATATCTGTTGCACTATAAGTAGAAGACAAATTATATCTGTTGCAATGTAAGGTAGAAGACAAATTGTATCTGTTGCACTGTAAGGTAGAAGACAAATTATATCTGTTGCACTGTAAGGTAGAAGACAAATTATATCTGTTGCACTGTAACGTAGAAGACAAATTATATCTGTTGCATTATAAGGTAGAAGACAAATTATATCTGTTGCACTGTAAGGTAGAAGACAAATTATATCTGTTGCACTGTAAGGTAGAAGACAAATTATATCTGTTGCACTGTAAGGTAGAAGACAAATTATATCTGTTGCACTGTATGGTTGAAGACAAATCGTATCTGTTGCACTGTAAGTTTGAAGACAAATTGTATCTGTTGCACTGTAAGGTAGAAGACTATTAGAATGCAATTGATGGCTGCAAAAATTTAGGGATTTTAAAATGTTTTTAGCTGGTTATTTTTTAATGATATAGTTTAAGTTTTTGTCTGACCTAATTTGGATTTAATTCTTCTTTACTGAATACTTTAAACTGAAGGGTTGGTTTATTAGAATGAACAAAAGCAGCTGTTGTCACATTCTTGCTAGAATTTTATATAGACCTAGTACGGCCATACATTATCATTAACGTTTATGTTTGATGCTTACTTTATTTTTTTAGCAATTGTATCAAATAACAAAATATTATTATCAAACCACTGTTATTTTCATAACAGATAAATCATAATTTTATGTAACTTAGGAAAATATGTTTTCAGTGCTTGTTTTTTGTATTTATCCAGGTACTATTGCCTATGGAAGCTATTTTTCAGTGCTGAAAGAGGATCCTAGTGTAATTTTGAGAAGAATGGTGCTAGAGGATGATGTTCCACCTGCAAGGTAGGCCACTGAATTTTCAAGCCTGATTTGGTAGATTTTGCTGATAAAGGTATAGTAGCTGATTATACAATACTAACCTACATCAACCTGTTTTAACCCTTACCAAGACCATGGAGTGCATTCCAAGTGTTGAGTGCATACTTGTTTATCAAATTTCACAATTGAAGTACAAATAATAATTCAAATCCTGTCATAAAAATTTTTACTTCTGAGATAATTGAGAATTCATATTTTGTCATTTTGTTACATTTATTTGGTGTAATTTTCATAAAATGTCATTGCTGCACTGCTTCAAGGTGTCTTGCCTATAAATAGCACACTAATAAATTTTTATATTTTTAGAACTTGCTGCCCATCCCAAAGCATATATTTTGTAAGAAACTATCATACCTTGAGAACATAGTTATATATATATGTTTTTGCTTCTCTTGTGATTTTCCTCCTCTGTTAAAGGTTTCATTATTACAGCCCTTCGTTCCCACTCTTTTATGATGTCATAGCATATAGTCTGAACAATTACTTATGAAGCATAGCTTTGAAAATAGCTACAGGCAAAGTTTAAGTACCATTGAATAAGGCAAATTGTAAGCTATTTACATCAGTGTAGAGTAAATAGAGGTGTGAGCGATAATTTATGGTTTCTTTGGAAATTGGCTAGATTGAACTCCCACAGGGATGGACAAAGGAATCAAATGGAAAGTTTAATAAATGTGGGAATAAACCTCAGATCTTAAATTTTTTTATAGTTTCTTGAGATATTCTTTTCATTTCTGAAGATGTTCTTGCTGTTAAATTATATTTGTTTAAAAACAACAAATTTCCTTCTTTTACAAGAATATTGTTTGTAAAAATTTGATTTACCTAGCTTGATAAAGATTATGGTGACATTGTGATAGATCAGGTCCTGGGTCACCCTCAAACTTTTGTCAGTTTTTCCAATGTTTTCTTTGATATATTGTTAGAAGTGGTGAGTACTGCAATTGGCAAAGTAATGTATCAAAAGAAACATTTTAGTAAATATCATTCAGATTGAAAGTGACTGGGTATATAAAATGGAACTTTGTTTGACATTAAGTAATTGAAATGGTAAGGTGAAAGGATGTATTTTTAATGTTTTTCTTTTTTGAAACAGTGACTTGCAACAAAAGTGTGGGGATTTCAGACTTAAAAATAATAGAAAAACTAAATCAAATTACATGAATTTTTTAAGGTTGAAACTAGATGCAAGTTAGTAAGTTGGACCAAATTTCATGGAATTTGGCTAAGTATTTCCACTGTGAGAAGGGAAAAAATCAAGAGATATCAATGATACTCTTTTGTCCAGGAAGGGTAAAAGCTATTCTAACTTCAATTAGCAAAATGTTAGAATTTGTAATGAGGCTGTTGCAAAAAAATGTATAATAGAACATTGGAGAAAATACTAATATATTTGATTTTTCATATGGTTTTCTGTCTAGAAATGTTGAAAAACATTAAATGAGTATACATTCATTATTGACGGTCATAAACAAGTGATATATATATACACTGCCCTACCAAAATTTCAATACACTTACTGACCATATGAATTGGCACTTATCACATTCAACAAAGAAACTTGTTGTATTTTAATAAAGATATACACACCAAATTGATAGTTTTTTAATGTTAAAATGATTGCCAAATGTTAAATCTTTGGAATTGTGTAATAGTGAGAGATAAAGAATTATAGGTTACTGAAAGAGTGGATATTTATTGGAATACATGGTTTATTGTGAATGAGACTATTCTTTGGAGTTGCGGACATGATAGTATGTGTAAAGTATTTAAAAAACAGCAAAGACAACTGTTGGTGGTGACAAAGGTTCACTTGTTATAAAACAAATCATCTGTGTAGCATAATTATAGTTACTGTACTTCATCTAATGCAGCCACTTGTGAGTGTACACCATCTGTAAATTTCTGTACACTCTACTTTTCAAGAATGTGGGTACGTGGATATGTAAATCATACATCTTCCCTAGAATTCTTACAGTAAAGCTTATCAACACAGAAAGAATGATGGCTGAATTTAATCTAAAATTAAGCAGAATAATTCACCATGATTGTGTTGTGCCAGCTTGTAGAAAATGTGGTTAAGGTGTTGTGGTGTGAACTACATTCTGAACAGTTTATGAAAAACCTATCTGTCATGTATCTTGCTCATCTAAATATGCATGGACACCAAAACATCTTGAATAACTTTAATAAAGAAGTCATGACATAGTTTCTTGTTGTTCGAGAAGTAAAATAAACTCATGATTTATTCCTGGTTTCATTCAACAATATCAATTTTAGGTTAATCCACTCATCACTCAGATAGTTATCCTATAGACCATCTGTGGGCCATCTACAAAAGATTAAGTTACAGCCAGTCATCATTAGTTAAACACATTTTGAAAATAGCATCGTAATCAAGCTGCACAAGACACCTATCAGAATCTAGTTGAGAAGATGTCTTTCAGTATAGTAACAGTTATATAAGGTAGAGGTGATGCTACCTTATAACTGGTCTCTAATCACTAGGAATTTTTCTCAATATCAGGATACTCTGGCAGGGCAGCTTACATGCATATGTGTATGTATGTAGTTGAGAATTAATTCTGAAAGAAATATATATATATTAACAACTTACAGCTTGAGGAGATGTATTGTTGCAAAATTTGATAGTTTAATGTTGACTTCAGTTTTGTAATTGCCCTTCATCTTCAACATCACAAAGTTTTCACTAGGGACAGCAATGTTATACTTTGTTAAAACATGTCCTGCAGTTTTTGATAGATTCTCAACTTTCCTAGAAATATATTCTTTTAAAATGGGTTTGTATACATTCTGGGGTTCCTGGAATGTCTTGGAATTTTATATTAATTAATTTCCTGGCCTGGATAGTCCTTGAAGAAACAGACTAAATTAACTTTGTTCTGGAGAAACCCTAGAATTTCTCAACTAAATATTCAAATATGTGTTGATTAAATAAACATTCTCATGTTTTTGTTACCTCAGCTCAAAATGTTGTGTGCATACAAGTACACTATCTTCTACATATTCAACTGACTGCTGCAGTATTCAGTCTAGCTGTTTGGGCAATGGCTGATACATACGAATAAGCAGTTGAGAACTGTGGCATTCTAGAATCATTCATAGCATGGAAAGCTGTAACCCGAATCCCAGCAGCAGGATTTATTCAGCAGTTGAACAAAGAAATTCCTGCTTGAACAATAAAGCTTGAATTTTCAAACCACTCAAGCAAAAGAATAAAAGAATACAACTCCTTATTAAATACTGAAGGCTGTGATCTGTATACAGTGCATGGGGCCTTTTAAACCATCAAAAGTAAATTGCTACACATCTGTTCCTATGTCAAATCTGTGCAGGCTAAAAAACTACTAGACTCAGGCAATCAGTCATTATGTGATGTACAAGAAAAAATTCAAGACCTATTTGCAAAGCTAGTTTTTTTGTTTTTGAATTGGTTACTATCTACTAGTTATTTACTACTAAGAGCTTGCATGAAAGATACACCCAGAATGGAGTTGTGAATGATCTGACTGCACAAAAGCTACGTGTGTGTGATTCAGAAGCCACAAAGATTTTTGAAAGATGCATGATATACCATGACCCACAGCAGATGCATAGCAATTCATCAGGATCCACGAACAAACTGAAAAAAAAAATCTTCAAGTGCTAACAGAAACAAAGAGATTACCTTAAAATGGTGGAGGGGGAAGCCTTCTATCAGAATGGCACTTATCAATAGGGATCATTGGTTTGATTATATGTCCCAAAGAAAACCTTCCTAAAGTTGTGGCAGCTTAAAAACATGTTGTTCTTGCTATTACAAGGCCAGACATTATTTGAAAGGGGATTTGCAGTTATAAAAGAAATTGAATCTGAAAATATGATTGGAAGAATTCTGGTTAGAAGTGTAACTTGTGATCATGTGAAGTCAGTTAGTGGACAAAAAGCTGTTGATGGCAGAGTCCAGTGATAGTCAGAAGTATTATATATATCTTGTTTTGAAGTTGGTATAATAAATTCAGAAATGCTAGCTACCTTTCTGCACTATTAAAAGCTTTTACTTTGTGCACAACTGTCTGGAATTTCCTGTGCATGTCACAAGCCTTGAATATACTCCCATCCCTAAACATGTTTATGTTTTTTCCACCAACCTATGAAGTAATTTTCTTGATGCTATACCTCTCTAGCACTAGGAGGGTGGCACAACCTTCACATGCTGTAATTTAATTTTTGTGAGCATTAATACATGATCATTGGCTCATTTTATTCCTTGGCACTGATTCTGTTCAGACATTTTTTTTCCCTGTGTTTTTGAGTTTGTAGTCAACTTTTAATCAACTGCCTTTGTTTCTGTAGTGCCACATTGCTTTTGCCCTTGTTACTCTTGTTCCATTCACCTGATTGTGACTTTGTCATTTCTAGCCATCACATTTCTACTCTAGGCCTCTATCAACAACATATTTGCCATTTAAAATATGTATGTAAAAAAAGTCCAGAGGCCCAGACGTTTCTTTTCAGACATTTTCTCTATTTTTATCTGTTTATGAACCTGACATTTAGTTGTTGTCCTTTTAGCTCACTTAGTATAGCACAGTCTTGCATGTGACAAGTCTTGGATTCCACTCTGTGGTAAGGTATTTTCAATACCAGGGATAACTTAACTTCCACAACCTTATTAGCGTGATGAACAATGGTGTACCATCAAGTTCACTGATGATGTGGTTGATACACCAGGTGGTTGTTTCCTTTCTGCCTATTTCTCTTTTAGTTCAGGTCCCTAGTCATTTTGTTTCTATTCCTTCTGTGGAACCTGCCTTACTTGTAGATTATTTTGGTTAACTTTTCCTCTTCTGGACTTTGTTTCTGACTCTTCACTGCTTTATGAAGACGAGGTACTTCCTTCTTTTCGTATTGCTCATTGGAACCTGTTCTGTGATTCCTTATCCATCCTTATCTTTCTACCTTCCTCTCTACATCCTTCTGTCATGGTGGCTCCTTTCCTACAATACGACTTGGGGCATACCATACCTCCCATTCAGCCTAACTTACATCTTTCCACCAAAGCCTCTCTTTATGGTTGGGAGTGTTTCTCAACAACACCATTTTCTCTGGGGACTGGTCTTTAAAGGAGCATTCTCTGCATATCAACTTTCTGGAGATGACTGCGGTTTATTGGACTTTGGTCATGATTGTCTAGTCATCTTCTGATAATCCACTCAGATAACTCCACAGTCATAACTTCATTTAATCACTAGGAAGGCACTTGCTGTTGAGACTTGTGTTTTTTTGCTGTGGACTTCTTTTCTTGGGCTTACATTTGTCATATGCCCCTGAGGTTTGAATCTGGTGGCAGATAACTTCTTTCACTTTTATTGGATCCTTCCCATAGAGTGGTCCATCTATTTTTCAATCTTCTGTTGGACTTGTTCCCACCTTGGAATCCCTCAGATTGATGCTTTTGCAACTCCCACTTTGTTGGTTATTCCTCCTTCGACCTCGGTTAATCCATTTTTCATGTCATGGTGTCATGTGTTTGTCTTCATGTGTGGGATTTGCCAATTGCCTTGCGAGATGTAGGAGATTTTTCCACAGTGTATCCCATTTTCTCTCTCATTCTTTTAGGTTTTCTTCTCTCATTATCTATCAGTAGAAATGGGCTATTTACCACCACTGGTTTCTTCACTACTCTGTTTGGCAAGGCCCTCCAGTGGCTCAGCTGCAAGTCTGAAGGCTTATAACGCTAAATACTGGGCTTCGATACCTGTGGTGGGCACAGCACAGATAACCCATTGTGTAGCAGTGCACTTAACCCTATCAACCTGGGTGCACTTTATTGCGCATGACACAAAGTTTTAGTGTCTTACATTCAAACTTTTATTAAACTACTTTTTGTTTATGTTATATCAATTAGAATAGCATAAAATCTAAGCTAATAATCTATATTTTAATAGTATATAAGTTTTAAGTTCTTAATTCTACAAGGAAATATGTAAAAAAATCCTGAATTTTGTTTTAGGATGTCATCATCCCTATTTTATCCATCAACCCTCGAAAATTTACGAAATTAAACACAAAACACTCTATAAAATCATTATTGCTCATAATTTTTATAGCCTTCAGTTTTGTTTGGTTACAGAGCTATCAAATAGAAAATGAGACCCCTCCTGCCACATTCACTTGTCACATCCTCTCTTTCACAATTCGTTGATAGTTCTCTCTTACGTTTTATTATATATTACCTATAACCAATAAAAAGTCAAGGTTTTTATCTACCAAATGGCATATTGTATAACATTGTGTTCTGAACAGATAACCGTCAATTTCACTCGGAGTAGCAACATCGTTACCGTGGGAAAGTTAACGACTAGCTTGGATGAATTTGTAATTGTTAGAAAGGCAGGAAAATTTTTAGAAGTAAGTGAATTTGTCTACTTTTTGCATGTTATTAGTCTATATTCTTTGGTATATTACTTAATTAGATAAATAGTTGAGTGCTTTACTATAATCACTAAAAAAATCAGGCTTAACTCTCCTCAACAATTGAGGGCAAGAAAAAAAGAAGATTGGGTATGTACTTTATTTGTTTTTTTTCATATTTATTCTTTATTTATTATTATAAAAGTAACTAAAATTAAAAGTACGGATCGTTTTAAGTTATTTAAGACTAGATTAGGTAAAATAAGTAATAATGATAATATAATTAAAACGGTTCACAAGGCACACACTCGTGGGTAATGTAATTCGATAGCGTAACGTGAGCTGCATGTTCTCCAAGTGATTAACAACTTATAATGGTGGGATAGGAGTTAGACACAGTTCAAAGGACAATAAAAAGGAGCAATAAAACAATAAAATTTAATTATAAATAGATGTATAATGTTATGAACTAAGAGCTATTTAGGATAAACGAATGTAGTTTCAGGTTACAATTTGAAGTCATTCTAGAAAGAAAAGAAAGTTATTTAGGTTTATTTCGATTTTTTTGGTGTTTACGAAGTCGGTCAAATTGACCGATCTTGTTTTGAGTTAGGGTAGTGAAAGTAACATAAAAACTATAAAGATTTAGTGAAAAAAAAACGTTTGAAATGCATTTAGGAGGTTTTAGGGATTACACAAAGGAAATTTGAGATTTTGAGATGACAAATAGTATTTTTAATGTTAACATGAAAATTACTTTGCACACGGACTATTCAAAACAAATACTTCACTAAGAAATATGACTTTTTGTATGTGAAAGGCTTGTAATATTAACTGAAAGACTGCCAAATTTCATGACGATATGCCCAATATATAGATAGTTATAAGTATTAAATTTATATGAACTTTAAACGAGTACAAAAGGTCACCTGACTCGGTGAAATTGACCAACCCAATGTTGGGAGAGTTAATAACAAACAAACAGATCATCGTATTCTTTTACATCTTACTATTTTCTTTACCTGGTTTTTTTTTAACAAAGGCTTCTCTGTCTTGACCACTGCAGGTTACCTGATGGCATTGCCCACAACCTTCCACCTGTTACCAGGAGATAACCCCATCCTTTTGGCTATTCTCACAGGCCTCTTAAAGAACTTTTTTTTCAATCACCCCCTCGTACAGGCCGTCTTCTCAATTGGGACATTTGGGTGGTTCTTTGGCCTCCTGCTCTTTGTATCATTATCTCTCAAACCATATTTTCTTCTCCTTGCTTGTGATAATTGTTATTTTGACATTTATACCTTAGATGCCAGCCATACTCTCTATCATAGGGAGTATTTGATGTTATTTCCAGACCAGTCCTTTCTTCTGAACACCTAGGCTCCCCTGGATGGTGATCGGAGATTGGATGATTCTCTCTTCCCTTTTATTTCCTCCTTGTATGATCATTCCAATCTTAATTGTCTTTTGTGTCCTGTATGGGCTGTTCATTGCTATCTTGCTTGCACTGCCTTTTTTCATGGAAATTGCCATTACCTGTTTTTACTGTGGCAGACTTCATCCTGTTGGATCTTTTCCAATTTAATTGGTTCAGTTTGCCAGCTCATCTGTTTTGCATATTCTTCTTTGTGTGAGTCTGACCATACACTCTTTTGTGTCCATTTCCACCAGATTTGGCATATCACAGCCTCTCTTGTTTCTTTTTTTGTCACCAGGCTTTGAAGATCTTACAGGCTGATGTATGGACTATATCTAACAAATTTATTTAGCATTACTTGCATTACTGGGTGGTTTTATGTGCTTTTGATTTTGGTTTTCACTTTCTTCCAGTTGCCATATTACAGTCTACCCAGAAGCTCTAATGTGGTGAGCTTTGTCTATTGTATGTTTTGCAGTCATCTCTATGTCATTCATATGTTTCATGGCACCTCCATGTGTGTAACATGATTTTTGTACACATTCCAACACATTGCTGGTTCCTCAAAATAAGTAAAAAAGGGAACTAGAGAATACAAGACTTACCAGATCAATTTTTATATGAGGAATTATACCCTAATACTTATGCTTAGTGCTTTTGGAACTCACTGAGTGGCTGGCATTGCCCTTGATGGGGATCCAATTCCAGATGATTGTGTTTGATGAAAGTAGTTCAAGCACACCCTCTGGTGTTCTCCCCACTGTTATCCTATAGGAACGTGGGATATTCCTTACTTTCTCAGTTCAAAGCCACTGGAAATGTCAATATGGAGAGTTTTCCTTTGCGAGTGGTGTCTTCACCCACTAAGAGACTGGTTGGGCTTAACCCTCATTTAAGGTATTGGGCTGGAGTGTTCCCAGTATAGGACACCCCATTATCATATCTCTGGATGGGACTTGAATATGCCTCGAAATGCATGTGAGAGCTCCTCCTCTCCCCACCTGTCATTATAATATCTATCTCATATAAGTATTTCACTAAGATGGAACAGCCTAATGCCCTAGCCACACTACACACACACACACACTAACGTTCCATCCACCTTTGCAGTCAGTTACTACTGGAACTGGATTTATGCAATGTCTTTACTCTAAATCTCTGTAATCTAAAGGAAATATTTCAATGAATAAATAACAAAAAGTTGGGCAAAGAGTATTCCCTGCTTGAGAAGGATGCAGTTTCCCACCAGATGCTGCTCTACTAGTTGACCCCTGGACTTATGGAAGTCATGCTCCATTGGATTTCTCTTTCTGCTGCTTTTTTAGAAAGGAGGAGCTCATCTATGTATTTGCTTGGCACAGGCCCCTTCACCATTTTCAGTTTGCAATTCTAGCTCTTAGTAGTGCAGAGAGAGAAGTATCATTTCTGAAGATAATGTTTTCCTTAACTGAAAATGTATTTCAGGTACATACCTGCCTCTCTGCACCACCTTCCACCCCTTCCTCCCCACTTTTGATGCATTTTCTTTGCTTCATCATGAATGTTCCTGTTATCGTGTGTTATTGCTCATAGGGATTACTGCACATGGTGGTCGTGTCACTCTCCTGTTGGTGGGGGGCTCAAGCATTATGATGATTGTGTCATGAGCTGGTGCAGTACATGTAGACATGTGTAGGGGTGGCAGCTTGTTCAAGGCTTGTGGTATACACAGGAAATTCTCTGGCAGTTGCATGCAATGTAATAGCTCTTAATGGTGCAGAGAGGTAAGTCTTTATCTGAAATACATTTTCATGTAAGGAAATGTTAGAAGTATATTACTTCTTATTCTATAAAGTTGATTATTTGTGGCTAAACAGAGTTAATTTTCAGTTTTTTTGTTAGTGTGATTTATGAATTTTTGCCTTTTAATGTCCATTTGGAATTATATTGCTTTTTACACTGTGATTACACCTTAGAGCCTAAAACAAAATCAATATAAAGCTGATTACTGTGCTAACTAGATATTTTTTGTTCACTATTATCATGATGTAGTTTGTCATAATGATTAAAAATAACATATTTTTAAATAATCTGCTTTGTTTCAAAACATGTATAATGCTCTATTTGAAAATTGATAGATAAGTATTCAACTTGAATTAAACCATAAATTTAAGCAAAATAAAAGTCTGAAAATTCATGATCAGTTCTAGCATTTCACAGGTCTTAAAATGTATGAACTGAATCATATTAGTCAAGAGCCACCTAATGTTTAGAACTCTCATATTTCTCTGCACAAGTAGAGCACTTAGATTTATGAATAACAAATGATACTTTGTTCTTAAGTGGCACATTCTTAAAATCTAAAATGTATTATTCTAGACATATATATATATAAATTGGTTTTTTTGGTACATCAAACTTCAAACCTTTAGGGGTAGTCAGTAGTGAAGTTAGCATTTCATTGATATTCTATCAAACTCTACTTTTCAGAATTTCTTTTGTGTAAATTATTTCATCATGCAACATAGATTAATTGCTTAAACTCTCATAAGCACGATTAATGTGCACTATCACCAGATCAAATGTTTTAGAAACAAATCTGAAATGGTTTAAATATTAGTGATTGTCTGATATGAACATTTAAATTACAGGTTTTTGCATCAAGTAAGCTAGAATAAAAAATATGTAATTTGCTGAAATTAAATATCTACTATTCTTTAATAACAGCCCCATCATGAATGCATATTTTGTTACAGGTTAGAAGACTTTGCAAAACAAATGAGTTTGGATCTTGTTTACATTCTTGCACAGTCTTGTTTACCATCTCTTCCTCTTTGTCGAACAAACACTATTAGGAAGTTATCTCGCCAGGAATCACTGAATTATTTTGTTAGTGACCTAGGTATGAGTGGATGATTTTATTTTCTCTTTTACATATGTGTGGAACTATAAAGAAGTTTTTAGATAAAAGTTGTCTTTTTAATGAGCTGTCAGAAGGCTCTTACATTACTACTGGTGACCTTTTTGTTTTCACTTGAATTGTATGTGTATATTTTATTAACATTCTCATGTTTGACTGACTGCTCCATAGGTAATGCTTTGGTCCTGAACAGCTCTTTTAGAAGACTACAGGATGTATCTCTAGATCCAGTGAATGTAGCTCAGTCACTTATTGCCCAGGTTATTAATATCATGAATGGTAAGTATTTTTCAACTTGAATTATGAGAATATTTTAGTGGTTTTTCTATATCTCCAAAGTAAAAGCTTGTAGAAACTATACAGAATATTGGAAAATAATTGTATGAAGAAATATTTCTTTATATATTGTTCATCATAGTATTGTACAACTCAATTTTATTACCCTGCATTGTTGTGTTATGTTTATGACAAAATAGTTTTATTGTTTTACTTATTATACTGAAAAACATAATAATTGTGCATTATTGTGTAGTATGTACCAATTTACTGTTTAATTTGAAAATGTGAAAATAAGGGTGAGAAAGAATGAAGAGTTTAAATCTTTCACAACCGGTGCTATGTAAATTTACTTTTGAGTGCTTATTTTATCCAAAATTTAATTTAGGAATAAAATTATAATATACAGTACTGTGCAAGTGTTAGGACAAAGTCAAAAATTAGATTTCAGGCTACTTTCAAAGAACAATGAAAGGTAAATCACAGGTGAAACATCAAAATATTATTAATCTTCATACTTATTACAAAAGAAACTCAGTGGAAGTGCTTGAGTTCAGCAAACAGTTAATATTCAGGCATTGTTGCATCATATTTAATCAAAATGTTCTATGGGATTTCACTCCAAATGTCTCTAATACACTTCCATAAAGTTTCTTTAGAAGTAACTTTTATATTGTCAAGTTTTTGATCTATCAAATCCCAGATCTATTCAATTGGGTTGAGATCGGGGCTCTGTGGGGACCATTGCATCATTTGAATGACTCCAGCAACTTCTTTATTAGCTCAGTAATTTCTGCATAGGTTGGATGAGTGTTTGGGGTCTTTATCTTGGTAGTAGAATCCTTTACCAATAATACACAAACCACTGGGTATACCATGACGGATCAGTATCTGATGGTACTTGCACTGGTCTATTATTCCATCTATTTTACAAATATCTCCTGTCACCTGAGCAGAAAAATGCTTCTAAGCCATCACAGTGCCTTCCCCATGCTTCATGGTAGGTGCTATGCATTGAGG